>NW_017731419.1:198590-208072 GCF_001890085.2 Hipposideros armiger
GCAGTGTCACTGGCCCTCATATGTGGGATCCGAACCGGGGCCCTCTGGCATCCCAAGCGAGTTCTTAACCATCGCGCCACTCGGCCGGCCCTTAGCTGTTTTTATATCATAGAATTGCTTGGAAACACCAATTGCTTGAAAGTTACAGTAAGTCAGTGGTTTTTAAGTAAAGATCTCTTAGGCCATACAACATCTACTAGGAAGTTGGAAGATTTCTGAGAGAGATTTGGGCAAAAAGAATAAATCACTCAAGCAATTCTGTGCTAAAAGAGTCAGGTTTTTCTGGCAGTTAATCTAAAACAAATACACTTTGAGTGATTCTTCTGAGGTTGACTTTCTGAGAATGACACACAGTTCTAATGGGGAAACTGGTTTTTATTTTTTGAAGAAAATGTATGGCGACCTAGATGTCCTGTTCCTGACAGATGAATATGACACGGTTCTGGCTTATGAAAACAAGGGCAAGGTGGACCAGGCAACTGACAAGACAGATCCTTTAATGGACACCCTGAACAGCATGAACAGGGTCCAGCAAGTGGAACTTATTTGTGGCAAGTACTGTTTGAGTGGGAAAATTCATGAAGTTCATAAAGCTTCCTTCACAATTGGAAAAATATATGTGTCTAAAGAGGACGACTAATACCTATTGTTTTAATACAAAGAAAGTTTAAATTTGGAATTGTATAGCGGAACGCAACTACACTTGCTTAGTTGTAATCTTGCTGGGTTTTTAGTTGCTATTCCCACTGAGTCAGGGTTACATGCTAGAATAATTACATGCTCGAGAAACCACAACATGTGCTATTTTGATTAAGGGTAGATGTGTGAGGAAAGAATATTACAGCTTCAATTTCGTTTTTCATCCAGCGAACAATAATTTTCATTGAGCATTACATGTCATCTTTTTGAGCAAAGCATGTCATCTTTTTGACAGTTCTTGAGGTTGTTTCAGTGGTTCACAGGAATCCACTAGAGGGGAAAATATTCCCAAACCCTTAATTGCAGGCTTAGACATTTTTTCCTTCAGCAGGCCCAACTTGTTTCAGTGTTTCCATCCCAGCAGTTTCCATGGGGAGGTCACCACCGTGCTGCCCCTTTTGTCGCATCGATCACTTCTGTCTTTTGTTTGTAACTACTTGATAATTTCCTTTTGCCTTTATTAGACTAAAAACTTTCTGAGGATGGAGGCTGTATCTAAATGATTGTTGTAGCTCTCAAGGTGCCTTATACACAATAAACACTGTTGAGTGAGTGTACAATTTTAAAACTTAGTGTTTGATAAGTCTGAGGTTATTTCAAATATTAGAATTCCAGAGAGATATGAAACCCTTTTAAAAAATTCTTAGCTAATCTTTTTGGGAGTGAGGAATCTCTGGCTTTTGAGGTTTGGTTTTTGTGGTGTTTTTTTTTTAACGAAAAAGTGTTTCAGATATCAAAATGAAGGAATTTGGGAGAAATTTGGAACAATGCAGGTTTCACTTAAAGAAATATTTAAACTACTAACATGTCTGTGGTAAAGAAATTGTTTCTAAAAGCAAATGGCTTATTTAAAGTTTAAGTCCTTTTTTTGTTGTTTTGATTTAGAATATAATGACTTGAAGACTGAACTTAAAGACTATCTCAAGAGATTTGCTGATGAAGGCACGGTATGTTGAGTTAAAGAATTTTAATCATAGTCTTGTATGTTTTAAATAAACCGTTCATTTTCTTTGATGGAAACAATGACTATGCATCTTAAACTGGATCCTTGAGAGTTTAGTGCAGGCAGAGCTAAGGGAAGGCAATAAGAGGCGGTGAAACACCAACAGACTAGCCTCCCTGGGAGTCCTTCTCAACCCTGGGCCAGAAGGAAGGAGGGATGGGGCAGTCAGTGACACAGGAGCTGAAGGGAGTGGGTGGAGCTTAGGAGAAGCCATTGGATGGGCCATACTGGTTCTGCCGATCCTGACCTTCAAGCAAGGATCCTTGGAGGAGGAAGGAAAAATGACCAGGCAAGAAAAAAATTAAAGCCAGGCTCTATTTTGGGGATTCTGGATTCTATAGTTGAGAATAAAAGAACTGTGTAATTGGGGTTACAACATGTCTCTTGCTAGCAAGAAAATGTGTGCCTGAAAGGGGGACACTGACTCGACTTTGTGTAATGTTTTAAAATAGTCTTCCAGATGGATTCAGAAATACTTCGTAGCCCTTTACTAGTCATATGTTTGTGATGAAGTTTTTTCTAAAATACTTTCCTATCAGGGATGTAAAGTACAACATAAATATTGAAATAATTAATGGATAGTGCCGGGTGGGTACTAGACTAATTGGGGGATCACTTTGAATATTATATAAATGTCTAACCACTATGCTGTACACCTGAAACTAGTATAAAATAATATTGAATGTCAACTGTAATTGAAGAATAAAAAAATATTCATGATAAATTCTAAATATATTACAATATAGAAGAGTGTTCATGATAGAACACTAATTGAAAAAAAAATACTTTTCTGTCTTGTGAAGGCAGACATAAAACAGAATTCAACTTTTCTTTTTATGGCCTAAGTTTGTCCTTGTGGCCAGTAAATGTTTTGCTCTACTCTGGCCAGACATACAAATCTAGCCAGATATGGGTCTGCCGGATACCCAGGAAGTGCTGTGAGACTGGCTTTCTTGGCCAGTCTTTTCTCTGCCAGCCCACTTCAGATCATTTGCTTCTTCCTCAAAAATCTGAGAAAACTTCTAGCGGCCTGGATTTCTGGGCAGGGTCACAGTGCTGCCTTTCTACAAAATGAATTGTAAAGTCAGAAGTTAAAAGAGCCTTCTCTTAAATGGCTTTCTCATTTTTTAGAGACTGTTTTTCCTTGTCACTATGAACATCTTCCTGTTTCCCAGCAGTTCTCATACTAGCGTTATTCTTGTTTCTACTGCAGAGGCTATCCTCTGGGTAAGGCAGACTCACATTTGAAAGCGTTTTATTCAAAGTTTCCACATGTATCTTAACATCTGCATCTTTGTTATCACGAGCTGCTTTTTATGAGTCTTCATGAGAGAATTTTGTCATCTGATTTGATGATTTAAAAGGACAGAAAATATTATTTTTATATTAGTTGTTCCATGACATTACTGACTAGATCTTTACCAAACAAACAAACAAACAAACAAACAAACACCTACCTTAAGTTGCCATAAGACTTAATGTGGTTTGGTTGTATTGTCCACAGAAGATAATGCTAGTAAGTTCTAGACATTCTTAGATGACGGACCACTTCTGTTTAATGTTTGTGTCTGACTATTAAAAAAACATTTAGAAACTATAAATTTTCTGAGACAAACTGATCAGATGATTTATCATTGAGCCCAAGTATTTATTCTCTAACATTTCTACTCTGCATGTTGGCTGTGACCGTTTGAGGACATCTAGAAACTAAAAATTGCATGCTCTAATTTGTGTGCTTTTAGGACTCTGCCCACAGTATCCTTGCAGGAGAAGTGTTTGTCTTTTATTGCTTTTCAGTGTTTAATGTTTGTGATCCAAGGTAAGGAAAGATCCTTTATATTGGAATTTCCAGGCATCTTATTTACTAGCATTTTGTAAGTGTAAATTTCCAAGCCATTTAGCCCAGTATGTTAGAGCTTTGAGCTGCAGTTGTCTCAGCGCGTTAGCCATGTAGATCTTGAATCTGTTAGGTGTTCTAGTTCCTCACTGTTTGACCAGCAGTTTTACTCTTGGTGCTTATGAAACTGGTGTATCAGCTCCTGGTCCATGGTAGAGTACTGAGAAAATATTCTTTTATTTAGAGGATTAATAAGTATCTTACCCCAAGAAAGTTCTTCAAGTTAGCACTGCCATTTGTATGTGTTAGCAGCACTTATCCTTGGAGAATGAGAGAGGGAGGTTTTCATTTTATACACCAGTAATTGTCCTCTTTCTTACTTCTCCTTTCCTCTTTTTCATGCATTCACTACTTCCTTTTTCTCTTTCCCTCTCTCCCTGCCCTACCTACATTTCTTCATAACAATAAGCACGTGTTACCTTTATAATTGAAAAGTAAATGAACAAATCTGTCTCTTGTGATGGCCATTTGCTAGAATACATCAACTGGCAAGACTCACTCTTGGGCTGAGCAGGGACTCCTGGGCTGTCCCAGTTTACTTTTATCCATATTTTCCCCTTTGTCTTATTTTTAATATTTTATTTTGCTCATATCATAAACACTTTTGTATGATGCTCCAATCCTTTCCCCAATAAAGATCAATTTCTCATTTTTATTGCATAAAATGGATATCCATTTACTAAGAGTAGTACTAATATAGTTTTTGCCAATTATTTTGCTGTTTATCTACAAACATCTTTAATTTTAGACTCTCAAAGAAGGAAATGTTGTTTGGTTTCTTTTTTTCAGTAAATCTCAAAACAAAACACTGTATTTTGTGGGTGCTTATGCAGAGCTGAGGACATTCCCAAAAGTCAGCTGTGGTAACAAGAGAGAACAGTGATCCTAGGAGACCTTTAGGGTTCTGTTTTTATGCTGCTCTGTCACTTTTCTTTTTGCTTCTATTTATTGAGAACTTACTATGTGCCAGGCAATGTTCTACATGCATTATATCTCATCTGCTCTTCAAAAACATCAAAGGTGCTGCTTTTATCTCATTTTGCGTGAGGAAACCAAGGGACGTGGTGGAACCTAGGCTTGGCACCCTATGCTTTTCTGCCTAGCTGTGTGACCCTGAACAGGCCAGTGTCTGAGTCTGGTGAGCTCTCTGTAACATGGAGATGGGATAATTAATTACACATTAAAATAATTATTGTCAGCAATATTGTTTGACTTGTGAATGTCATGAACAGTTACCGCTATTCTGTAATGTAGTTCCCTTTCCTAATCTTTGCTTTTCATCAATAGGTTGTTAAGAGAGAGGACATCCAGCAGTTCTTTGAAGAATTTCAGTCAAGAAAGAGAAGAAGAGTGGATGGGATGCAGTATTATTGCAGCTAGACTGGAGTATGGCGCCTTCTCATCCCCGCCAATGAAAAGGCCGCCTCCTGTTCCGGGAATAAAAGAGGCAGATTTCCCCATTGGTCCTCTTCCTGGCCTCTCTTGGAGAGGCCCCTTCTCTGGCCTCCAGCTCCCTTCACTCTCCTTAACTACAGTAGCCACACTGTTTATGCTGATTTCACAACCAGCATTCTTCTTTCCGCCTCAGCTCAAAGCAGCTCATTCCACAGACTTCAGTCCCCATCCCGCCCCCAGTCCACCCAGGGCTATTTACTTAGAAGTTTTAAGAAGTTTGCTTTGGTTTTGAGAAAGTAGTTTCTTTCCTAATGATTTGCTTTCACTCCCGAAGGTCTGCTCTGCCACAGAGCTGTCGTCTTCCAGGACCTGCTTTGGGGCATCACTGAAGCTCTCTTCCTGTCAGCTAGACCCACTATAGGTCCCCTCGCCCCTGTGACCGTGGTGCCTTGGGTCAAAGCTTCCTCAAGCCTGGTCACCTCCCACGTCCCTGCTTTCTGAGGTTTGGTCATGGCATACGAGGGATCTCGGAACTCGTTTCCTTTGGGCCCAACCTCTGGAGTAGCCGGGACCGATGGTTTTCAGGGCTAGGATTGAGGAAGCCAACCTTTGTTAGGAATTTTACTACCCAATTTCAAGTGAAAATTTCATTCACAATTCTGCTGGCACTAGAATATTAGCATTTCAGAACTGTGGTGCTCACAGGGCTTCCTGGAGAGAACGTGCCAGTACTGAGTCCCTCTTCTGCTGCCTAGAAAACAGACCGATGCTACCCTGTGAGATCTCAGTGGTTTACAGAGTCCTCTGGGTTTCTTTATATTATCAGGGATATTCATAAGCATATATTGAAAACAGACCTATTTTGATATTGTTCTGTTAGGAAAATGTTATTAGAACCCCAATAAATTATTTTTTCCCCTTAAATTGTTCTGGAGAAAAAAGATACTGGCTTAGCTTACTTGTAGTGAGCAGGGCAGTGAGTGCTCTTTTTGGGGAGAGGCAGACCGTGTGAAGAGATTTCAAACAAGGCTCTAGGCTGCGCGAAGGATGCGCTTTGTGTATATAAGCGGTAACACCCATAGCTGGTTCCCTAATGACAGATCTTTTGAAGAACCTCATGGAATGTTGTATAAAACCCCGTATTTGAGGGGAAGTCCTTTCAGTTGGTTTGAATTCTCTTTAAAGTCCCTCGGTCCATGTGGAAAACACCTTTTGATAAACGGAGCCCTCAGTTGCTGTCTCCCTCTGGAGGGACAAGGTCTTTCTGACAATAGATGACCCACTTGGAGGTATGTGACTACAAGCACTTGAGGCATTGGGACCACAAGTGTACATTAATATTCCTTTGTGTGTTGAGTGGTCACTTATATGAGTGCCCACTGATCGCTGTGTGAGATGAACTCAGCTTACAGGAAGTCAAGGCCTCAAAGAAATAGTCCCCCGTTTTCTGCATCACGCCTCCCAATGCAGACCCTCAGGAAGAGTGATGTGTGGAGCTGGAAGATGCTCGTGTGACCTGAGCTGGCCTTGGAGAAAAAGGGTAAACAGGCTGGACTGGAAAGCTCGGCATTTTTGAGATTGTTTCCAGTCCCCAGCTTGGGGACTGTTCCAAGTCAGGATCTTTACACCCCCTTCTGCAAGGCTGCTCTGCCGTTGTGACCTGAAAGTGTATGTCTTCTCAAATGTTTGAACTACCAGAAAGTTCCTTATGACAGGTCAGGACCACGTCTCAGAGGTGACACATTACAGCACAATAGCACAGGTCACCAGCGCTAAAAGGCTTGTTTGATGAAAGGCACTTCCTTTTACATTAACCAGAAAACCTCTTTTTTTACCTATTGTTCACAACTGGGTTTCTTACTGTATTGGGCCATCTCTTCTTGTAGAGACTGATTTTGGCCAATGTGTGGCAGTTCATATTAATGCATGTTTTATGCAAGAGAATATGGTATTAGTTGCTTTTAAGGAATTCTGGCATTGTATGTGCATTTTTGTAGACTTGTTACTGGACTTATAATTACATACTAAACCCCAATCAGGTTTCTGTAAAATTAAATAAAAGCAATTCAGAATAGTGGCTTTTCAGATTATTTTTCGTCTGTTTAAATGTGCACCAGCAGCTGTTCCTGCCCTGGGGGACTGGTCCACTTCTGCTGTTACAAGATGTGGCCTGACCTGAGGTCCTGCCAGCAGAGCTCACTCACCGCCCTGGCTTTACAACACCTCCTGGGTGGGAGGTTCCATAATCTTTGTTGGGACCTAGATGAACAGAACAAAGTGGACTTGGGCTGTGAGCAATCAGTTTGTTCAGGCGCTGCTGTGTGCAGGAGAGGGCAGAGAGCCCACAGTCTAAGGGCAAGATGAGGTCCACCTACATGCTAGCCGTTATTTCACAAGTGAAGGTGAAAACAAACCCAAAAGCCACTGTAGAGACCCATCTTGTGCCTCTCACCAGCTCTTGCTTCCTTGGAAATTATTCAATTTGTTAAACTCAGATGAGTAAAGTGCTCTCTGCAGCCCTGGAGCTGCTCACATACCGGGAAACTCACGATTATATCATCAAGGCCGAGAGAACTGCAGTTCTCCTGGGTCCCCTAAAGGTCCCCGTGGAGCAGAAAAAAGTTGAAAGAGCAATTCAAGTGATCACTGAGCCTGGTGGTGGCCTGGTTCAGTTCCCCATGGAAGATGGTGTGTTCTGGGGAACGTGGGAAATACAGGACATGAACCCAGCAGAGCTCCCAGAAGCCAGTGAGGCTGCCTCCCAGTCAGGTTACCTAGAAGCAGCTGCTAGACGAAAGCCTTGGTCTGAGGGGGCGCCACATTTGGCACTGGGCCAAAGCCATACTGGTCTCTTACCTGTTCCCCAGAACCACTGGGCATTAGCTAGGTGTGTGTGCTTACGTAAACCACAGAATCCCTAGGTTGGATGGGACCTGAGACGTCACCCAGCCTCACCTCCTCTCAGGACAGGAGTCCCTCCCTCCCAGAGGAGCTGTGCTGACCTTGGCCACTTGGCTCCCATGCCCCCATTCTCACGGTGACAGTGCCCCAATGTTCAGTGAGCTCTCTGCCCCTGCATTTCCCTGCCGTGTGATTTGAGGGGCACTGGCCACACCCCTCTCCCAGCGCTGGGCATAAATCTTGTGAGCAGGGGAGCCAGGCCGAGGAGGAAGCCAACACACTGGCAGGCAGAGAGGAGGGAGGAAAGCAGGCGTTGGGTGCCTCGGGCATGGGGCCACTGGGTTAAGCCTTGCCAGAAGCTTGTGCAGCCAGCACTTTTCTGTAGCGGAGAGCACTTCTGTTCTCTAGCTTCTGCTTCCGAATACTCCGAGGGTCAGAGTGCTCCCCCTCACGACACTTGTCCCTAGTCTTCCAGTCTTGGTGTCCTTTCCTCTGGAAAAAGCCTAGACACTTTCCACGGACTTCTATTGGGCTCCCATCCAAAGCTCTGCTCTGGTCTCCCCATGACTCCTCTGGAGGCATTGGGACTGTTCGTGGGGCTCTCCTCAGCCCTCTTGCCTCCTGCCTGGGGCCTCAAGGCTCCTAGACGCAGCTGACCTGTAGTTCCATGAGCCAAATTGGAAAGTTCTACAACTGTTATTAGGGTTCTCCAGGGAAATAGATCCAATAGGATATATGACTATGAAATAGGGAACTGACTCACGTGATTATGGAGGCTGAGAAGTCCCACTATCTGCTATCTGCAAGCTGGAGACCCAGGGAAGAGTGGTGTACAGCCAGTCCAAGCCAAAAGCCAAAAGGCCCCGAGAACCAGAGAAGCGATGATAGTCTCAGTCCTAAAGCCGGAAAGGACCCATGTTCCAACTCAGTCAGGCAGAGAGAAGTCTCCCTTCCTCCGCCTTTTTTTTCAGGTCTTCAACTGATTGGACGAGGCCCACCACACTGGGGAGGGCGAACTCTCCTTAGTCCAATGCAAATGCTAATCTCACCCAGAAACAATCTCCTAGGTATACCCAGAATAATGTGTAGCCAGATAGCCGGTTACCCCATGGCCCAGTCAACTTGACACATGAAATTAACCATCACAACAATCAACCCATTTATTTCGTCTCATTCCACCAGCAGCAATGTTTGTGGAATAAGGTAGGCACTTTATCCTGGATGCCCTGACCCCGGGATGAACAGTAACCTGTGCTTTGCCTATTATTACCTTCTCTCTTGAGCCAGGTGCAGCTCAAGCTGTTCTCATTGTAAGATGCCAGCTGAGGGACTCGATGGTGGGGTGACCATGTCAGTCACAGCACCCAGCATATGGGGGGAGGGGTGTCTCAGCTCCACAGGAAAGCTCACCTGGGATAGCAGGCTTGGAGCATAAATAAAATGGGGCAGCAACTAGGGGAACAGGAGCTGCTTTGCAATGGCAGGTGAACCTTCTCCAGTTTCTTCACAAAGCTGCAGGCAAGTCACTAATTTCATTCCCCAGGTTCTTCTCTTTGTCCATTTGCCAAACGCTGACTGAGGCTCCTT
>NW_017731419.1:209147-221194 GCF_001890085.2 Hipposideros armiger
AATTCCCCAATAAAAATCTTAAAAAAAAAAAAAAAGCGCTGGACCCTGGCCCAATGCCTGCCACATGACAGGTGCTCCACCATTTGTTAAACACGCAGATGGGGGTGCTCACTCACGCATCCCGCCGTTTGCTGAGCACAGCCACAAGCTGCAAGCTTCCTGTACGACCTCATTCCACCCACCCACAACGACCCTCAGAATATTACTGTCCATCCCCATTTTACAGATATGGCAATGAAGGCTCCGAGAGGCTGAGGCCCCACAACTAGTCTGCAGTGACTCTGGGGATTAAATGCTTGCCTGCCTGCTCCCAGGCCCTGCAGTTTTATTCCACCAGCCTGGCCTCACTCCACTGGGGCACCTGACAGCAGTTAAGAATCTCTGGGGCAGAAATGATGGAAGATGCTGATGGCTTTTGCCTAAATCACAGGATGTCCTATTTTGCCCCAGAGTAGGAGGGACACTGACTCTCTTCTTGGATTTGTTTTGGTAAATTAGCTTAGACCTATTATGACAGAATTGGACTCTTCTGGCATCTAAACCAGTCCAGGGAGTTTTCTAAACCTTCCCAGAAACACAAGCCCAGCTCAGCCTCCCCAGAACCCTCTCTGCCTTGCCCTGTGGTCCTGATTTCCGTCACTTGCACTTTAAAGGTCACTTTCACACAGAAGACTTCCCAAGCCTGGGAACAGTTAGACCCCCAGCCTTACCTCTGGAATTATTCAATGTTTTTTCTTCCTTGAGACACTAAGCTTGTTATGGGTAGACTGTGACTGTCCAGTTCATTACTGTCGCTTCAGGACCTAGCAGGGTCTGGAAGGTAGAAGTTGCTTATTTGATGAATCAGTATTTGCTGAACAAATGAAGGCCACGCTTGTACCTACCTCCAGCCCCTGCACATTGGTGTCGCCTGCCGGGACCACCATACTTTCTGGAGTGCACACAGTACAACACCGTGGTTGTGAACCTGAGCTCTGGAGCCGGGCTGCCTGGGTGTGAGTCCAGGCTCTGCTAAGTTATTAGCTGTGTGACTTTGGACTACTTACTCAATATCTCTGTGCCTGTTTTCTCATTTGTAAAATGGCACTAAAAATAGTAGTAATTCACGGATTAAAGAAAATACGCATAGTACCTAATTCATTGATTGAAGAGAAAGTGCTTAGCATGGAAACCAGCATAATTCTCCTCCCGTTCGTTCCTGGGCCAGGTCAGGCCAGCCTTCTCCTCAGCCATTACCTCCTACTGCTATGTACTCTTCTGTTTTAGGACAACAGTCATTTCTACCTATAGCTTAAAGCTTCTGAGAATAGGTATCATGTCTGCTTTGTCTGCTGCTCCATATTCGCAGGCTCTGGGAAGAGTGGACTCAAATATTCCTTAATGCACTGAAGAGAAATAAGGCACAAAGTGAGAGGCTGGCCTGAGCTCACTTTTCCAGGGGTAATCACAAGTAGAGACATGGAAATTGACTCAATTTGTTTTTAGATTAAGCTCACTCACTCACAAAAACCTTAGATTTTATGTTGAAACTCCACAGTTAAGCCAACGATGGTTACAAAATATAAAGAGAGAATTGCCTTAGAGAGGCATGAAGTGTGAAATGCTAGGGTGGAACCTATTAATGAAATAATTAAAATTTTAAAAAAAAAGAGCTATTTTATAGTAATTAAAAAATGGCAGTTACAGAACTTTCTATTTTGCATGTTTTTTTTCAGAAACCTAGATTCTAGATCACGACTTCATTTCCCTTTCAAATTGAAAAATGTTCGTAAGTCTGAGTTTGAAAGAGAACGAAAAGCTCAGACTCTAAGCCAGGTCTCCGACACCTGGAAGCCCATCAATCTCGGCATACACCTGGGTCTCCGGCTGACCATTCCAGGCGCTGGGTCTTGTGGGCCGAATGTCAAGCCTTCTCTGGAGACCCCAGAGCAGGTAACGTTTTGCTTAAATTTGTAAAATAAAATCTCTCAGAAGTTCCTCAATGAAAAAAACAGAACATATAATGACTTTGATTCAGACAAAAACGTGTTTCCAGGAAAACCAAAAGTAAAAAAGCCTCTGAATAACTGAAATCTTAGAAATAGAGGGGAAGTTCACGATGAAAACCTCCCAGTTCTACCTTAGAGGGTACAATCGCGCCTATGAGTGAGGACTGCAGGCTACTCTGCAAAAAGACTATCCAACTCCGCAGGTTCTAGACAAGCCATTTATTTGAAATGCCAACTATATGTAGGATAAAGTCAGTGTTACATGCTTATCGGTAACAGTAGAAAAATAGAACCAGTGAAAACCTTTGTACAACTGTAATGATACTCAAAAGAGAAATGTATCGTTTTACAATGCTTCACACAGACCAATTCAAGTTTGGAGGTACCTAAATAAAAATACTATATATTTCTTTTAAAAAACACTATGTACAATTGAAGCGTAAACAAGTTTTACAAAGTACTGGTTATGCAGGTTGTAGAAAACACTTGCATAGGACATGGAATCAGTTTAAGAAAAATTTCTGAGCCTTTAGCATTGAAGGCACTTGACTTTATACCAGTAACAGCACAACCACAAGAAATGCAGTGTGGCAGCAGTGCCACCTCTCTGAAGTACAGACGTGGCGCCCACAGCACGTGGCGTTGAGGAACCTTTCCGCCACCCCGTCTAAGAGCAGGAGTCCAGGCCGCCTGCCCACGGAACCCAGACACAGTCACGAGCAGGTACACGAAGCTTCCAGAGCTCATCTCCTCTCTTAGACAGAACCCACGTAAACACACAAACACCAAAGGTTATTTTCAAGATACACACTTGCCAGTCACCTTTCTATAGAAACGGCCACAGAATTATAATATTCAGAATATGGAAGACTGACACACAGTCTGAGGGTTTTATAGAGGAAAAAAAAAATCAAGACTTCATACAATTACATAACAGCTATTGCAATTTATCAGACAAACAGACAACTGAACATTCATAAAACATTGTTCATATAACAGTGTTAATGGAAAATATTAATAGTAAAATACCTTTTAGCGTGTGATGGTAACTCTTTTAGTAAGGTTGTCAGTAATGAGGTTTCAAAGTAAATTACTTAGTAGACGAAGTAAACCATTGCAGAACTGGGAATAGCACCCATCACTGCTGCTTTAATAGTAACTTTCAACAGAAAGTTGAAAGTCAACCAAATAATTTTTTAAAAAGTCTAATAAACATTTCCCTTTGAGTTCAGTCCTAAAAACATGAATGCCTTAGAATTGCAAAACAAGTATCTTACAAGTGTTTCACGAAACACGTTTTTCCCTAAAAGGTGGATTAAACATTATGAAAACACAAATTTTGCTGAGTAGTTACTGAGAATATTGATCCTTCACCTCTAGAGGTCAGCTTTGAACCCACCGCGGTCGCCGCAGATGCTGCTCCTCTCTGCATCATCCCCTTAATTCAAATGAAAAAGTACTGCCCATTGCTAAAACCTGAACACCAAACCAAAGGAAAACCCAATAAAGGATGGCAATTGTAATAAAAACAAGCGTTTCTGAGGAAGCAAAAACAAGAATTAGGTGAAATTTCAGGGAGTTCTACAAAAAGACTAAAATAAAAGGAAGTTATTAAAAATCCTTAAAATCTAACTGGTTATCAAAATGTTGGAAGGGCTTAGGTGTAGGGGCACATGCCTAGAAACACTATAGGGACATGTGCGAAAGGGCATGGGATGTGAAAAAGTCAAACCACCATTTCTCGGATAATTTCTGCCTTTTCATGCCGCCACCTTTTTCCCTTAGGAGTCACAGGTAACTTTGAACTTAAATGATTCATCAACATCACAAAACTAAAAGAAAAATATAAGAAAATCGGCATCTTGAAGAAACGTGGACCTTCTCTTTCTGATTCAGGACCTAAAAGGTAGTTAGTTCTCTAACCTCAACAAGGCGGGCACCGAAGGTGGTGATTGTCTGATGGCCTGATTGTCTGGGGGCCTCGAGACGAGATCTGGTATTCTGAGATTTGGTTCTCATGAAATTTCTACACCAAGCAAAATGTCAGCCTGTGGCTCACATTTTATACATTTTTTTTTTCTGAGAGCAATCTTACTCAGACTTCACATTTATCTTAGTACAGCATTAACAGATTTTAATGCTTAGTAAGCATTAAAAAAGATTGAATAGATGGGTTCAAAAGCCAGAGGCACAGAGCTATTCAACCTACCCTATTAACCATACTTCACAAGACACATTGAAAGTCCACTAACACCTACCTTAACACACACAAAACCCACATCTGTTTACCTTCTGCAAGTCACATCGGTCCATAATCCCATAGGTTAAAGCAAGTTTCTCTCTATACATATAGTTTAGCCAAGTAAGTTACTAAATTATTCAAAGCAAACTTCACAAATTAAATAAAACTATGAACAGCTATAATTATACTTTGGGGACATGAAAGAATATACAATAAATTTTCAGAAAAATGAATGTG
Organism: Hipposideros armiger; assembly: GCF_001890085.2. NCBI lineage: Eukaryota > Metazoa > Chordata > Mammalia > Chiroptera > Hipposideridae > Hipposideros > Hipposideros armiger. Next base: position 213,615 of record NW_017731419.1, read on the forward strand.
ACATCAATAGCTCTTGTGTAACGTTAAAAAGAAAAAAAGGTCAGAGATGAGCAAGTTTCTCCCACTCAAATTAGCTCTACTCACTCTTATTTGCAGTACCAGCACATTACAGTCAGAATTCAGAATTGAAATTTAAAACTGTATCAAAATAATTCATGTTCAACATGTGTATATCAACACACATTAAGTAATCTGATGGAATTAACGGTTTTTGCTTCTGAGAGACAGACTGAGATTGGCTTCAAAGGACACCACCATCTATTATAAAGAGTCAAACCTCCTAAAAATGAGAACGGAGTCCTGTGTTTTTCTATTTTTAAAAAAGGGAGCCTCAGAGGCGATGTGGAGCCGACCTTACAGCAAATCAGAGTGGGCTCTGGGAGACCTGGGGCTGGGTGTGCAACCTCAGCGGCGCGGACGAATGCAGTAGCGGACTCGTCGGGCGGCAGCGTGCCAGTGTGTGCAGATACACGGATGGGCGTCTCACCTTGGAGACTGGCTAGACTATCTACTGCTAGGGTTTTTTAAAATGTCAGATTATTCCTGAGTGTATATCCACAGGGTAAAGTGGGAAAAGACTGTAAGAGAAACTACAGTTTCAGGAGAAATCAGAGTTGTTGACACCCAATAGTAACCTCGAGACTGAAAAGTGCATGTAATTCATTTCTACGGTAGCTTGGAAAGGCTCCCTCGCCCTGCATAGTTTTAGAGTGCGTGTGAGTGACTCAGTTTTAGATTTATATACATACATGGAAGAGAGGCTCCCAAACATCCTTCCCACGAGGGAAGGTGCAGCAAGTCTCTTCTAAGTGCTACGGCTGTGTGTATGTGTCTGTAAAAATACAAAGTGAATGCTCAAATCATGTTGAAGTGATTTAAAAACTCAAATACTAATATATTTACATTGCAGAGTAAGAAAAAAACAGTCCTTAGCTCACACATTGCCCTTCCCAGGGAAAGGATCGTAAAAGATCCCATGTGCTAAGTGGTTCAGTAAAATCCCAAACCAGCGTCCCCAGTGGAGTTCAAGTAGGACATGTAGTGTTTCACTGAAAAAGAATGGTTTCTCTTTTTTGGTGACAAAGCATTATGCGTTATACAACAACTTTATAGGACACCGAAATTCAGACACACTTTAAAAAACATTTAAAAGAAAACATACGCTTACAAACACCAAATGACATCCGTAAGACTGAAGCCCTTTTGTTTTTTTTTGTTTTTGTTTTTTTTCCCACAGACAGCAAGACAATTGAAGGCAGCAAACAGTCACTTCCCTATCTCAGCTGGAGTTGATAATGCTCAGAACCAGGAATCCTGGAGTGCAGCCTTGAAGTTACTTCCTGACTTCCATGGCTTTGATTCCAGCTCATCTCTTCTCCCCTAATCCATGCCACCAGAATCTGCAGTGATTCTGAGGGCGGCCACACTGTGAAGACAGCAACAACTTGTCAGCCTGGGCACAAAACACTCTTCTTCCGGTTCTTTACTGAACCAGCAAACTCCAGGATCCCGACTGGACTCCAGCTGGCGGAATGAAAACCGGCTCCCAAGACTTATTGAAAAAGAATGACAACAGATATAGAGATTGAGCGGGAAGATTTCTGAACCAAAACAATTATTGAAAAGAGAGGAGCATTTTGATGTGCTGTTCTTTGGAATTTCTATAATTAAAAAATAAACACAGAACTATTTCATAAGAAAATACATCTTCGTGTGCAATCCAATGCACGTGGAAATCGGTAGATGAACGGTAAAATGCAAAAAGTATGAAAATACAGTCCTTTAAATGTGGCAATAAAGTTTAACATACTGATATAAAATCAACAGATAAAATAAATGTACAAGTGCAAAAAAATTCCATTGTTTGTTTGTAAGGAGAAAAAAAAGTGCCAGCTTGCTTGTTCTTAAAAATGCTTCCCCACAAAACTGTTCAAACACAAAACAGACAGATGCAGCATTCAAAATAACCCTCTTAGCATGCCACGTCTAATAAACGTGTATATACAAAACCAGAATAAAACCATGTGAAACGGAGTTATCAGCTGGCATCAATCAACTGGTCTCTAAGTTGTTGGGTTACATGAAGAATGGGATGTTTCACATCTCAGGCACAGACGACTTGGAGGTTGCGCTCAGAGGGCAGACTTTTTGTAGAGGAAGTCCGGTTTGCTCGGGGACCTCCTTCCTCTGCTTATTGAATCTTCCCGTTCCAAATCCGTGTTTCGCTGAGCTCCGGGGCCCAGGGACTCACTGTCTGCTAGCCTTCTACTGGATCTCTCTGTTGGAGCATCAGAGCTACAAGCAGGATGCGAAGGTCTGGTAGGAATCAGCCCGAAAGTCAAGTCGGTTTCCACGGCTGTCCGTCCCCTGACGTGGGCTGGACCACTGCCAGCATTTTCGGGGGCTGCCAGAGGACAGTCTGCCCGCTGGGGAGGCTGCTCAACGACATCCAGGTGTATCGGCTCGCTCTTCTGTCTGTGCGGAGGCCCATCCGGGGAAAGTGGGTATTCTCTCCTAGCTTCTTCCTGCTTTGTAGGAGAGGTCTGGCTAGGCAGGTAGGCTGACTTTAAGCCACTTGGTGATGCCTTATTGTGGCTATACAAATCGGGACCAAAACATCCACCTTGCGAAGGGGAAGGGGTGCGTCTGCCAGGAGCAGGAGTAGAAGGTCTGCAAGCAGCATTGGAGAAGTCATAGAAGTCCGGGTATTCCTGCTGATTTTCTCGAGCATCTGTTTTCTGGTCTAGTGTGTGTTTCTTTCGAGACGTGTGTGTGTGCCTCTGTGGAACACACGAGAGATGCTGGGGAGGCGCTGGTCCTCCTTCAGAAACCGACTGGCTTAATTCTGTGTCTACAGTGAGTTCTGGAAGCCTCCTGTCCTTCAGTGACAGTGTGGACACACCCATGGCGATATCTGGCATTAGATCATTTAGCACAGGCTGTGTGCACTGCGAACAGAAACCAAAGGGGGTGGGGGAGGATTAGAAGATAAAGGCCCATGACTCCCTCTTTGTAAAAATGATGTTCACTGATTTTGTTTCCTTATTGTAAAACTAATACATCCTTTTTTAAGAATAAGAAGCTACAACTATAAAGGTAAAAAAATAAAACAAAAACGAACCCCTAACCTTCCCTACTGAGATAACCACTTGTTATTAGCATTTTGAGGTATTTTTCTCACTTTTTCTTTGCACATATATAAATTTTCACAAAATTTAGCGCATAATTGTCACTAAATTTTCTTTGAGGTTACTATTTAAATTACTACGTAATATTCCACTGTATCAATGAGCTATGACTTACTTAACCATTCTCCCACTGTTGGACATTAAGATTGTTTCTAATTTTTCATTATTATAATGAAGACTGCAATGAACATACAAATAAATTACCTTTAAGGGGAGTTTTATTTAAAATATAAAGTAGTAGAACTTTTATAATTGTAGAAAATTTGATTTACCAAACACTATCAAGCTTTGTTTTTTCTTCTATTGGGGGCGGGGGGCACAGCAGGGGGAGTGGGTAGAAGGGTTGAAGGTGAGGAAGGATGATAATTTGACCCAAGTCTACATTAGTCCTTAGATGCCAAAAAGTGCTATTTTACGAAGATTCCCTGAACTAATATATGTATATTTTGTTTCTCTCTATATTGAATGCCACTGACAATAGGTAACTGAGCAGGAAGACTTATAAATCACTAGTGTTTTTTTCCCCAAATGTATTATATAAAACAGAAATTCAACCTCTAATGCAGTGTAAAATCAAGCAAAGAACTCTTGCTTAATTATGAGCTACTGGTGCTAGTACTGTGGTTCCCAAGCGAGTGCTCTGACAAACAGCTTGCCAGAGGCAGAGGCAGGCGTGAGGACTTATTTTCTGAATGGGGGGGTTGCTGATAGGACCCCCCCCCCCGTCCCACCAAAGCACTTGGCATAACAGTAATTCTGTAGAAGTCAGGACAGATGCTGGACCTGTGCTTGAACAGAGCCAGGACTGGTGATAGCCATGTATGTTGCCCAGTAACCCCGCCCTTCCCAATAACTGCAAAGGAGCATAAAGATAAGGCAGGCACTGGGCTACTCCCACCATAGGCCCCTCAATCTCTCTTCTCTCTCCTTCCTCATTCCCCGACACTTCTCTTTCTCTCTGTTCCATACCCCTCAAGTCTATGCTTTCAGCTTGCTGGTAACGCTTCTGGGCACTGCTGAGTCCCACTAGGGCCCGTGGGACCAGGGGAATTGCTTCTAATAGTCCAGACTTCCTATCTTAGGTAAGTTACTGAATGTTAGCTGGCTTACCACTTGTTTCTCAGATGCTATTGTTGCTGAGGCGGCGGCGGCAGCCACTGTCTGTCTCCCCAGTCCTGTGATGTTGGTACAATCAGGTGCTCCTCCTTTTATGCCTGGCAAATAGACTGGAGGGGGGCCGGCTTTGGGAGCCGGTCGGGAGTGAAACAGTGAATGATTACAGGGGTAAGAAAAGGAACGTGAAGGATGCTGGCTGGGAGGTCTCTGTTTCCAGCTGGCTTTGAGCTGGTTATGGATGGGGGTAGCTGGGGGGTGGTAAGGAGGCGGTGGAGGGGGCAAGGGCGGATGGAAGGCCACAAAAGAGTCCAGGTCTGTAAACATGGTTTCTGCAGCCGGGGTGCTGTTAACTCGACATCTCCCAGGCTGTCTCATTGTCAAGAGTGGACTTTCATCTCCAAAACGTTCATCAGGAAAGAACTTGTGAGGATTCTAAGAAAGATAAAAAACAACAACAAAAAAAGACATTAGCAGATTTTCCAGACGAAAACTTACAGGCTGAGAGTTAAGTGAGCACCTAAGAAAACAAGAGTAAAAGGCACAATGTATTTTTCTAGGCCAGAAGTCGCCAAGAAAAAATTACCTTAATAATAGTACAAAACAATAGACTGTAGCCTACCATACAACAATCAAAAAGAGCTGCTTAACTGAATATTCCAGCAAGCAGGTCAGTAATCTCTTGCAGGATTATGTGGTAACGCAAAAACAGGAAATAAAACCTAGTTCAAATATATCTTTGCTGGGCGGCTGAGTGGCGCGTTGGTTAGGAGTTGGCTTGGGACGCCAGTTCTGAGCTGCAGGGCCCCGGTTTGGATCCCACGTGAGGGCCGGTGACACTGCCCTCTACAGCTAAGATGGTGGTGAACAATGGCTCAACCTGGAGCTGGGCTGCCATGGGTCACTGGCGACGGCGTAGGCTGCAGCCCCTGTTGCAGTGGGCTGCCATAAAGCTACCATGAGGAGCCAGCAGCCAGCACGAGTGGCCGGCAGCCGGTGTGAGCTGCCAAGAGCCACCGTGAGTGGCCGTCCAGAGGCCAGTGACCGATCTGCCTCAGCCGGGAAGAGCGCAATGATCACAATACCAACATGGGCCAGTGAAGCAACATCCTCCACAACTAGACTGAAGAACAAAACGACAGCAACTTCTCTGTTCCCCTTCCCCAATTCCCCAGCGCTGTTCCCCTCCACCAATTCCCCAATAAAAATCTTTAAAAAATAAATATATATATATATATATCTTTGCTGAGAAAATAAAATTACAATTAAACACCAAAAGAAAAGGCACACAAGTGAAAATCCTCCTAGAACTTTGACAAAAACATCTGTACACTCAGTCTAATAAAAATGATAAAATACTATTCCTTACCTATTAATATTATATAGGAATAAGTTTGATTAACATTTTGATACACATTTTAAGGGAGTATTTAAATTATAAAACTTTTATATAATTTAAGATATCAAATTAAGATACAATTTAGAATGGCAAAGGAAAGAGAAATGAATATAAAACAAGACTATCTTTTCAGGATGGAAACCACGGCAAATAATGAAAATCAAGAGCGGACACACAAACGGCCTGCTGCCTCGCCGAAGAAGAGCACACCAGGATTCCCTCTGAAGACTCAGGCTAATGTGGTCTGGGGGGTCAGTGGCAAGAAAATTCAATCTCTTGACCAGGTGAAATTAAATTTCATTTTAGGCTCTGATTTAGTAGCCATGAGCAGGTTACAGTAGTCTCTCCTTATTTACAGTTTCGTTTTCCATGGTTTCAGTTACCCATGGTCAACCAAGGTCCAAAAATACTACATGGAAAACTCCAGAAATAAACAATTTATAAGTTTTAAATTGTGAGTCATTCTGAGCAGCATGATGAAATCTCCCGCCGTCCCGCCTGGGATGTGAATCATCCCTTTGTCCAGTGTCTCCATGCTGTCTGTACAGCACACTAAGATATTCTGAGATCACATTCACATAACTTGTATTACAGTACTGTATATTATAGTTGTTTACTTTTATTATTATTGTTGTTAATCTCTTACTGTGCCTAATTTATAAATTAAACTTTATCACAGGGGTGTTTATGTGTGGGAAAAAACATAGCATGAGTAGGGTTCGGTACTATCCACAGCTTCAGGCATCCACTGGGGGTCTTGGAACGTAGATAAGGGGAGGCTACTGTACTTTATAAATTCTATCTTCACTGCAAAATCAATGCCATTGCTTTTGTACTTAATAATTACTAGAAATGAGTTTTTTCCTGCTAGTTAAAAAAAAAAAGCACTAATTTCTTGATTCTCGTTTATAGGGTTTGAACCATTATGCAAAACATTTCTTGTAATAAGGGGGAGGAGGAAGGAAATAGAGGGGCAACTAGAAGATCTGTAAGTATGACAGTGGCCCAAACCAGAAATAAGAGACCAGATCAGGGAGAGAGGGAAGTGGAGGGTCAGAATTTTCTGCTTCCTCTTTCAGTGGTGGGGCATACACACCATGAACTTTTAGCAGTCACCATTTAATGTTTATGACATACAAGAGACACAGTCGCTTTACATACAGCACCTCTAATCTTCACAACAATCCATTTGACATGTAAGGAAACTGCTGCTCAGAGTGGTTAAGTAACTACCTGGCAAGCAGCACAGCCAGGACAGAAGCCCAGTTCTCACTACAGAGCCTGTGCCATGCTCACCCTATACACTGCCTCTCACGGTTCTCCCATACACTGGAGGGCTCCTGGGGTGTCTAAAATACTGCCTGAAAAACAACCATGGCTCCCCAGTTCAAATAGCTTCACATTGTTCCCCACCTGCAAGAGCTCCGCAGCAGCGTCCGCAAGACCAAACTCTCTGAGCACCCGAATCTGAATTTCATAGCTGACTGTGGCGCCTTCCCCACAGTTAAGCGCATAGGCCCTCTGCACCTGCTCAGTGTGTCGGAGTTCCTGCAGACGTCTGACCATGTCTTTCAAAATGAGGAGCCGAGGAACTGCAAGAAGAGAAACAGTCTGTAGGCAAAATACCTGAGCTACGCGCAAAAGACCACCCACTGAGCACAAGAAAAAAAAAAAGCATGTGTTCTGCATCAGAACCTTCTTATAAATTTTTGATAATATTTTAATTTCCTGGAAACTTAGTAATGTATATGCTTCTAGTTATTTTTTAAGGTTTTAAAATTTTACTGTGCTCAAAAGGCTCTGGATAATACCAAACAGCTCCTGAGCTGTGTTATTAATTTATAGCGTAAACTTTTACTTGCTTATATTCTCTTCTGAAT
>NW_017731419.1:223704-234853 GCF_001890085.2 Hipposideros armiger
GGGGGATGGGAACAGCGGTGGGGAATTGGGGGAAGGGGAACAGACAAGTTGCTGTCCTTTTGTTCTTCAGTATAGTTGTGGAGAACGTTGCTTCACTGGCCCAAGTTGGCACCATCATTACGCTCTTCCCTGGCGAGGCAGATCAGTCGCCAGCTTCTGGACGGCTGCTCATGGCGGCTGCTGGCTGCTCACGCTGGCTGCTGGCTACACGCCGTACCCCATGGCAACCCACTGCCACAGGGGCTGCAGCCTACGCCGTTGCCGACTCACGGCAGCCCAGCTCCAGGTTGAGCTGTTGTTCAGCATCTTAACTGTAGAGGGCAGTGTCACTGGCCCTCATATGTGGAATCCGAACCAGGGCCCTCTGGCGTCCCAAGCCAGCTCTTAACCAATGTGCCACTCGGCCGGCCCTACCATACTTTCTTGGAGAGTTATGCTATAATACACATAAGGCCAACTATTTACTTAACGGGCCTGAAATTTTATCTTAGTTTGAATACTTATTCTAAAACTAAACACAATTTCCAACAGTCAGCCATTACAGAAATATATTAAAGAAATCACGGCATTTCTTTCTTTCTTTTTTTTTTTTAATATTTTATTGGGGAACTAGGGGAGGGGAACAGCGTTGGGGTATCGGGGAAGGGTAACAGACAAGTTGGTGTCCTTCTGTTCCTCAGTCTAGCCGTGGAGGACATCGCTTTACTGGCCCATGTTGGTATTATCATTGCACTCTTCCCAGGTGAGACAGATCGGTCGCCGGCCACTGGACGGCTGCTCACGGTGGTTCTTGGCAGCTCACACTGGCTGCCAGACGCTCACGGCAGCCCACTAGCCCCACCACAGCCCACGCCATTACCAGTGACTCACGGAAGCCCAGCTTCAGGTCGAGCTGTTATTCACCATCTTAGCTGTGGAGGGCAGTGTCACTGGCTCTAATGTGGGATCCGAACCAGGGCCCTGCTGCTCAGAGCCGGCGTCCCAAGCCAACTCTTAACCAACGCGCCACTCCGCCAGCCCATGGCATTTCTTTAGTTTATGAAGGATGACAAAATGCATGTAATCTTCTTTTAGAACATTTTTCCCATCCTGAAGGTCACAAAATACTGACAACTATTGGGTTGTCGGAAAAGTCATGACGTATTTTTGCAACGAAAAACAGAAAAAATATGTCATGACTTTTCTGACAACCCAAAATTTCAATAAAATGAAAACTTTTTTTCAAGTTAACACTTTATAAGGCAACTAAGATGAGAAAAATGTAAAATGTAATTTAACATGACCTAAGTTATAAAAGCATGCCTAATAATTAAACATTTCCAAGCTATTCTGTTGAGTAGTCAAACCAGAATTTATTTTCACTTTCCCTATTATTGGATATTTAGACTATTTTCCAAATATTTACATAATGCCAAAATATTTTTGTGCTCATAATTTATAATAAAGCAGTCTAATATCTTAAAGTGGTTTTCATTACCTTTGCTTCCTCCACGTAGGGAGAGAAGAGTCGAGGACGAACATATATTCCAGCGTTTTTTTGTCGTAACCAGGCGTTTGACTTTCCACCTTCCGATGTAGGAAGCATATCTGACGGAGGAGTACTAATCAAGCCTCTTTTCATCTTGAAAAAGAAAATCATTTTTACATAAACTAGAGGTTTGTGTAGCATTACAATACTACTAAGATAAAAATAATTATATCTATAAATTAAAATGTTCAAACGTTACCATTTGTATAAAAATTTTGGCATAAATGTGAAATTTAAAAATATTTCAAAACGTTTAATAATATTTAAAGGATTCAGCAATAAAAAAGTAGTACAATTTCCCATTTTTCTCTAAATAGAGGGATGTTTTTTAAAAAATTAAAAAAGTATTAATTAATAAAAAAATGTAATGAACTGGACTTTCAGAAGTCTTAATGAACACCAATTTTTATTTTTTTCCTTACTTGTCTAGGCACTGATTCTACCCCAATTCAACCCCGTTTCCCCAAAGGCAAAACAAGAACTACAGGGCCCGTACCTACAGTACAAGGATACAGGCAGTGTGCACAGTGCCTCGGGGCTGGGACTCTAAAGGGAAGGAGGCCTTGGCCCACACTCCCCATGAAACAGCCTGTAACCATGGACGTCACCTTTGACCTGGGCCTCACTTGAAGGGCTCCTAGATGGCCCTGGAGATGAGACACTGCACAACTAACTAAATGTGGTGGCCCTGTTGTTTCTGCATCTCTGCTAAGAGAATATAAATCAAACCTACAGCTTATAAGGCGGTTGTGAAGATTGAATGAAGATAATGCAGATAAAAGCACTTGGCACAGTACTTAGCACATAAAGAGAGCTTAATCATTAAGAGCCATTATTAGCAAACTTTAACTGGGGACTGATTATGTGTTAGGCATGAAATTAAGAGCAATGATAGGCATTTTATAAATCTACTAAACCAAAGTTCTAAAGTATTTTTCTAAACCAAATTCAGGGTTCAACTTGGTTTGAGTCCCAGATATTAAACAAAACCAAACATTGTTTCTCCAATATTATTCTTGTTAAATATAAATAATTGCCTGATTGCTACATTAGTTAAAATTATTTTTAACTAATAAAAGACAGCATTAGGTAGTATTTACAAAAAAAACAACAACTTATAACTCTAATCTATTACAACTAATAATGTTGATAAATTTTCTTCCTTTTTTCAAATGAATTTTAATATAACTGCATTCTAGAATACATAAAAATATGTATTTTGTATTCTTCTTTCTAAAATTATACTCCATTATTAGCATTTTCCATATTGCTATATTACTTGTTATAACCATTGTTCAGGGGAGCAAAATATTCTGTTGAGGATTGTACTATAATTTACGTTATTTTCCGTTCTTAGATATTTAGGCTATTTCCAAATATTTAATAACAACACTACCAATGTAGCAGTTATACATCCCCTACGGGACAGTAATACCATTTCAAAAATTACTAACTTAATCGGTAAAAAATGATAATTTACTGTTTTATTTTGCTTTCTTTAGTGTATGTGATTACTAGTGAGACTGAACATTTTTCTCATCAGAGATTCCATAAATATTTAACTGTTTTCTTCTAGTTTTTCCATGTTTCAATTTAATATTTTATTCTTCAGTCTAACAGGGACTAATTTTGTGTGCAAGTGAAATGAAGGTTTAACTTGAAACAAATTTCCTCCCTTCCCCACTCATCAATCAGTCAGCAGAGCACCATACTGAGATTTGTGACAGCTCATTCATTATGTTTAATTCTTGTATTAATTAGGATCTTTTTCTGGGCTATTTTGTCTTGCTTGTTATGCTAGCATCACAGATTAAATATTAGAGTTTTAAAATATGTTTTACATTCTGGAAGAGTTATCCCTCCTTAACTATGTTGTTTTTAGAGAACTTAAAAAGATTCTTATCAGTTCTTTCCCCTGATGACTTTTATAATGTTTCTGTGCAGTTGAAAACAACTATTATGTTTACAGCATTACATTAAAGTTATAAGTCAATGCATGAGGAATATTTATAGTATTCATTTTTCCCATCTATTAATATGAGCAACTCTATTAATTTAAAAAAACTCACTTAAAAAATTATAAAAACAATATGATCAGCTCCATTAGTTTTTAACTGAAATACAATTCTAAGATCCATTCATCCTTTTTACAGTGAAACTTTCTCCTTTTATCCTGCTTTCTGATTTATTGCTGTTCTTGAAGAGTCTCCAAAGGTAATTTCTACCCTTTCTTTTTCTAATAAGAATATACTGAATCTATAATAATAAATGGCTGAATTAACGCCTTAGAAACTATCCTGCAAAAGTAAGACTGATATACTCACTCATCTCTCATCCACTGTGCCATGTGCCAGATACTGGGGATACAATACAGTATAAAACAAACATTTGTCTTTGACCTCATGGAATTTACAATTTCCCAATACTTTATTATTAGTAGAAATTATTTATAATGATAGAAAAAGGTAAGTCTATACATTTTAGAGTATTTTCTTTTCATGAAAAGGATAAATGAAAAACACTTACTACATCACTTAGGATTTCACTGTTTATAGGTAAGATGTGCTCAATTCGCACAAAAGGTAGGAGAGGAGAAAGGATCTCTCTAAGCTCTTCAATGTCCAGGTCTCGTCTTTTCACACCTCTTTTGTTCACACTGTGTGCAGTGCCACTCAGTAAGTTTGGCTCTACGAGACAGAAAATGAAAAGTCTCCAACCAAAACCAAATTTTCACAGAAAGGCTTTCTTTCTTCTCTAGTATACTTTCAGTAGCATTCTTCATACTTAGGCACATCTGCTTTAAAAACAGTTATAAATTTTATGTCTTAAGAAGTTTACTTAATAGAGACGTTCCTGGACAGAGAAAAAAGCAAGGTGTCAACAGTATAATAACATTCTCTTATGACTGTTCTGCACTAAAGACTAAAGGATTCTTTTCCATATACTAACTCAAAGGAAAAAGGATGACAATCTATTAAAATCTCATTTGACCAAGGGCTTTTTCTTAAGCTTTCTCACTTTTGTGACCAGTTTTTAGTATAACAGGGACACTGCAGGGCAAATGCTATTTCTGGTCACTGTAGGTGATCAGTATGCTTATTAGGCGACCATTTAACAGCAATTTAACAAGACATTCTTCACCCAGTATCTAAGGCAGCAAAATAAAGTATACTCTATTTAACTTGAAGATTTTTATGGTAGTCTGCTAAATTTCCATAATATGGGAATGTTACTAGATATAAGTGAACCCTTTGATCGGCATATATTTCCATCATCCACAGCTGAGAATAAAGGGTTTCTTTATTGTATATTAGTGAAAGGGGAAGATCTGAAGTATGTATATGCTTACGATATGGCAGTGGGAAAAATTTACATAAATTTTGGGAACCTTTAAGCATGTCTTTAATGTAGGGGGCTGTATTTTTTTTTGCTTAAAATATAAGATCTTTTATCATTCACAAACATAAATGCTAGATATTTTGCAGCTTAGAGACAAACTGGCAGTCTACAGCCAAACTAGTATTTCTTAAATCCTGTGATACATAGATAGGTAAAGAGATTGTTTTTGAGAAGCTAAGCTTTTTCTGGAGTCATTTGAAATAAAACTGTTGAAAGTACGTGGAAAAAGACTGTTTTCCTTGCCTTGCTATCATTTGGCTTCATGCCTATATAAGGTATTGCTTTCCAAAATTTGTTTTTCTTAAAGTAGTGGTGTCCTGTTTTCAAATGAAATCTTACATAAAACTCCCAAATGTGTAACAGGTGAACCTTTATATATGAAGGTGACAAACAAATGTGTGGCCTGGTTCGTTTGGCTTCTTTGTCATCCACATGAAGAGCATTCCATTCTAACTGAGTCTGAAAACTACTGTTTTAAGGGAAATTTCATCAAGGAATCTCATTATCTGCCCAAAATAAATATGACATTACCAGCCTTACATCAATGAACAAACCTATATACTGTGATGATCATGTAGCAATATATGCACTCAATTCTTGTTATTTGGGGCTAGTTACGTTCTATAAAGTCACCAAGAATAATTAATTAGCAAATACTGAATCACTACCAAGGGAAACACAGGGTTAGGGTCCAGTGAGTCTGTGGTCACATTTTTGTCAACCATTAAAGACATAACTTTGTTTTATGTGTGTTTTTGTTTAAACACACCTTATCAATATATATAATTTATGTGTATTTCTGTTTAAACACTGAACTCAAGGCCAATGGCTCTGTAACTCACACTGGAATGAAGCTTATCTAACACACACATTGACTCTGTTAGGCACGCCACAGCCTTTTTGTGCTTTGGAACACTAGACGGCACTAAGCACGACACTTGGGGGCCATTTTAAACAGTGAGATTAACCTAAAAGTCCCTAAGAATGTGAAAACCGCTGTGAAAGGACATTAGTTTACAATGTGAGAGCAGAAACCAGAAGGCAGGGTGTTACCTTGTTTCACCTCCAGCTGGGAACATGTGCACCAGGGAACTCATTTTTTTTTTTACTCTGCGCATGAATTCAAATGCCCATGAAAGTGCCATGAGTACTAATTTTGGGGGTTACAAGTAAATTTTAGCAAGTGAACTTGCAAATAGACAGCCTGTGAGTAAGGGGGACAGACTGTATACTGGCATTTCCAAAGTATCCCAAATTAATAGTAGTAGTTATTATATTAAAAAAAAATCAAATCTGAGAATTGCTAAAGACTTTTGTAGGTCACAGAGAAATAAATTGCAAGAAATGAAATAGGAGGACTGCTTTTGTTCCCTAGTGCTTGGGCAGTAGTGTATCCAAGGGACACTGTAAAAGGTTTGAAGGCAGTTGAGCTTGATATTTTTATATATTTAAAAATGTGGCAGAGCAACTCTATAAATGTACTAAAAACTATTGACGTCAACACTTTAAACAGGCGAACTTTGTGGTATGTACACTGTATCTAAATAAAGCTGTTGACAGGGATGGAAAATCCGTATTTAATTTTTCTAATTAAAATTTTTTGATTTGGGTTCATTATATAGAGGAACACAATATTCTATGTGGCAAGGAGTACGGGGCGGGGGGGGGGCTAACCCTAGATATAAATAAAAGATTGTTATAGAAGCATAAGCCTCCAAAGTTGAAAGCTCACCTCCACAGGATGCTTTCATTTTTTTCTAACGTATCCCCAGTTGGAGGCCATTCAAAAGCATTATTTCTCCTTTACCTTTCACAAAATTTAATAATAAACAGCAAATATGCCTTTTTGGGGGTAGCTATATATTATTTTATTTATGTAACATAAAACTCACTATTTTAACCATTTTCAAGTGTATACGTCAGTGGCTTTTAATACATTTACAATGTTGTGCCTCCGTCACCACAATCTAATTCCAGAACATTTACATAAAAAATATGCACTGTAACACTTATAATTATTAAATGAAAAGTTACATTATACTACTTCTGTATTCAGTCAACATAAAATATATTAAGCACATAGATAGCTAACATTAAAACTAAACTGCGTTTTCAAGTTACAAAATGTAATTTTTGGGGTACATTTATTTCTAACAAAGTATGCCCTCTCTACTAAAGGATTATGCAGACCGTAAAGAGTTTTATTTCCACCAGGCAATAGTAGCTACTGTCAAGGCTGACATATAGCACGCACGTCAGTAAGCTTTTAGGGAAAACTTACAATGCAAGCTAATTTTCTGAGCTTACCTCTGTCTGCTATTCTTTTCATCAGCTGATGCTCACCCCATTTAATCAGATATTTAAGAATATCTTGTTCACTTGCCTATAACAAAAAATGGTTTATATTTATTTTGGTGAAATTAGGTAAATAGTTGATTTCATTAATGATTTTTCCTAAGTCATAATGTAAATACAGTGTATAACTTACCACATTTCACTCTTCACACTGGCTGTTTGAAATGTTTGCATTATACGTGTGGTCCATCAAGAGTGAATACACAAGACTGCATCACGTGGGTTTTGTCCAGTAGCCTCACTCTTACCTCCAACTAAATATTTTATTCTTATTTCCGGCTTTATTTTTTTTTATCCTGTTCTCATCATCTTTTAAAAATTTATTTTATCTCACTATTTGGTCTCTTTACAGCTGCCTTAAATTCTTTTGGTACAGTACAAGATGGAGGTAAATAAAGAAAAGTACAAGTTTACTGATACAGAGTGTCTATTATCTCCTGCAGAAACAGAAAAAATAAGTGTGGCAACTTGTTTGGGCAGAAAAGACTACACCCTCCACAAGGTATGCTACTACTGGCTGGTGAAGGACCCTTTAAGCACAATCTATAAAATGGCAGTGTGTCCCTCACTTCTTGGTATTTAATTTAAAGTCTCAGAGCAAATCTAGGCTGCTCTCCAAGGTTTTTACTTTCTAAGAAGAAACACTAAGCTTCTAAAGACAATAATCTGAGAGGACTGACAAATCCTGACTCTCATCATGCACGCAGTCCGGATCAGAACAGTGAAACAAGGTTAATAAACACAGATCCTACATAAATCACATCCAACATTTGCTCAAATAAATCAAATAACAGCATTTGTACTACAATCAAAGCAATGTACCAAAAAAAAAAAGCACAGATGCTAAGTGGATTATTTAACTCTTCGCTGCATTTCTGATTGAGATGGAAGCACTTTGTAATTTTTCTAGTACAAACATAAAGAAACAGGAAATGGCTCAATGGGTTATGTCTTCATAACATTAAAACTACTGTACAATTTTCAGCATAAAATTAATAACACCAATGCAAAAGAAAATTAAGCTTGAAAATACTTTACCTGAAAAATTTTTTTGCAATATTTTAAATTTATTGTTTGTTTTAATTACCAAATTAGATGGATATATAAGTCAAGGACACAGAACTTGCTAAAAACGACTTCTAATTAAAAATAAGTCTTTGAAAACATTATACTTCGGCAGAACACATACACTGAGTTTCTGTGAGCATCTGAGTAGATCAGAAATTCTTCTTACTTTGTGCTGCTTAAGCTACTGTCTATGTTCTAAGTATCTACTACTCCACCAAAAATAAGAAAGCTGGTATAGCAAATCTACTATTAATGGAAGCCAAGAACACTACTGTTGGGATGTGCTTCTGATCCTGCCTCCCTGCCTCAACCCCTCCAGTGTGGTTGGTTAGGACCTGGGATGGTTCACAATGTTGAATGATACCAGCAGAGGGCATGAAGAACCAGAGAGCTAGATGGCTTTGCTGTGCAAATGTGAAGAGGACATTCCCAGGTAGGTTATCTCCCTCCATGGGAGAGTAATAGAGTATAGATGGGTTTCTTGGTGCACATATGAATGACAATGAATTTGAGAGGTGTAGAAATGATTACCTGTAGGTAGTCAGACTGGATAGCAGTAAGCAGATGGTCTTTGCTGAGTTCATAAAAAACATCCGAAGTCATGACCTGGGAAAATTCCTCACAGAGGAAATGTAAAGCTTGTCGGTGCACCCACTTAGAGCCATATGGATGAGAGCTCCACTTGAGGATGGCAATTAAGGTATCTAATGAGATGCTCTCAGCAATGATATCCTCACAGCCTAAAAGAGAAGGCAAATACTTCTTGAGATTAATCACAAATATTACTTATTGAACATCAGTGTGTTAGACACTATACTTAAAAGTAGCAATAGTAAAAAAGAACAAGGAGATAAATAAACTCTCATGGAGATCACCAAGACTTGGTGGGATGGGGTAATAGTAGGTAACAACAGACCATGACATCGCTAGGAAATCTGCTGTTCCACACGGATCCATAGAAAAGGGCAGGGGATCCTTACAATTAGTTAAGAAAATAAATACCTATAAGCAAATCCAACAATGTGAGTGAGACACTACAGTGGAGGACAGTGGACCAAAGAGGAAAGAAGACTAGGTAGAAATGATACAGTTGTAGGAATGGGCCAGTCAGAGGAAGGATACGAAGGACATTTGGCTGGTAAGAGAATTCATACTTGAAAAGAAGACGGGTGGGCTATTTTCTATGAAGTATGAGGACATTTTTTTGGGTATCATTCTAATAAAAAAGTAACTTGCACTTTGATATTTTAATCCTTCAGGATACAGACAAAATATGGTAGTTTTATGCTCATCTGGAATTAATTCTGGTGAATTAAAAAGAAATAAGTAGTTTAAGTGAAAAGGACCAGGATCCTGGAGAAAGTAACTCTGGCACCTTAAGAACTCAAAGAAAGAAGAAAATCTGAGGTCAGTTATTTTCCTTAGGAAAGATCATTTCAAAATATAAAGATATCAATAAAATCTGAATGACAAAAGATTGTGGAAGGGAAAATGGCTCGAGTTGGACAGAAAGTCTTCACAACTAAGTTTACTAAAAAATAAAAAAGGACCCTAATAACATGGGGGCGGGGAGGAGGAGAGGTTTATACCACCACCACCATTACCACCACAAACGTGACCAAACAGGCTACTCTCTAATGAGCTCAGAGCTTTAGAAGACACAGCCCCCTAAAAGTACATCAGTGAACACCAGAGACTTCCAAAGCTTGAAGTTATTCTGAAACTATGAAAGGTGATGAATCCCACTTTCAGGTGATACAAGATTATTAGTAGTCAATATAAAGTCTGCAAAAAATAATGCTTCATTCCTTTTGCTATGGTGCCAGGTAAGGAGAGTATCACAGAGAATTGTGTAACCAGATTTTTGCAAAGCATTTAACAAAATACTTCAAGATGTCTCTCGATTATTAGCTCCACAAGACAGGGACTGCTGTCTTCACTGTTAGCTATAGCACCTTCTTGCACATGGTAGGTGCTAAATAAAAACGCGTTTGAATGTACAAATAAGATCTTTGCAGATGAGATGTAGACGGATGAAAGAACAATGGTTAACAGAACCATTTGTAAGTAGCATAGATCAACTTGGGGCGATGGACTGAGGAGCGTTTTTGTGATGTTTATCAAGAACTTGAATGAAAATGTAGAAAATATGCTTCAAAATCTTCAGATCACCTAAAACTGGGAAACAGTTAACAACACACTGGATAACATAATCATAATTGGCTTAAATGAAGGGTCAAAATGAAGATGAAATATAACTAGGAAAATTAGGAAGTTCTATATTTAAAGAAAAAACCTGCAATAGTAGCTGACAGGGGAGAGCTAGCTTAACCTGTGTAAAAATAATATCTGGGTATTTCAATGAATGCAAAATGTAAAAGGGTTGCAATAAAGCTGAAGCAACCTCAGGCTTTGCAGATACAGAGTCCTAATCAAAGGAATAATGTTGCACTGTTTTCCTGTGGGTGCTGTGTTCTGTTGTGGGCCCTGGGTTTTGGCTGGGGCACTGGCAAAACTCCAGGATTCTCAGAGGAGGGCAAAAGAAAAGTAGAGAGTTTGAGACTTGTCGTAGGAGAAAAGCTCTGAGCAAGGAGGATTATTTGGCTTACGTAAGAGAACCTCAGGAGAGACATCACTCTCTTTAAATGTCTGATGGACTTTCACAAGACAAAGGAGAAATGGCTGTTGTTCCAAGAGCAGGTCCTGGGAAACAAGTGGTTGTTAAAAGGGGGATTTTGACTCAATATTAAGAAATATTTCTAATTTGAATTTCAAATTGCTAACAATTAGAATTGCTCT
>NW_017731419.1:238403-274456 GCF_001890085.2 Hipposideros armiger
ACCTCTGTATACATCAGCAGGCCCACTTATGTGCAGTGCAGGGGTTCATTTCTAGTGAGTAAAGCATTACATTCTATCTCAGCTCTTCTCCAACTATCTCGGGCCAAGGAACAGTTTTTTGTCTTTTTAATTTCTGATCTGTCATGGACCAATACAGTAAATTTCAGTAAAAATCTGTTTGAATATTGTGGCACTGTCAAATTGCTAAAAAGTTTCTAAATGCTTATCCTTGATTTCCGTTCTTATCTCACTGTGGGCACACTTTTGAAGAGCACTGCTGTCTAGAATTCCTACCCCTTTGCTGGTTTCAGGATATATGGAGGTCAAATTGTTTCCTCCCATTTGGTACTAATTAACTTTCAGAGAAAACTCTCTCTTCCTCTTTTCTTCTCCTATAGAGTTCACTGATTACATTTCCTAACTACAGACAAAATAGTACATATCTTGTATTCCTTTAAAGACAACTAAACGACACAATCAGAATGACTACTTATTTTAAACTAGAAGTTTAGAGCTTAGACTATTATCCACATACGGTAGATTACTGTTCAGACATACTCACAGCATGGAGACTGCTGATCTCCCCACAGCCCCCCATGGGCAGAGTAAACGAGCCTACTTTCCCCCCACGACTCTGGAACTGGCCATAAGATCTGCTTTGAGCAGTGAAATGTCAGTGGATGTGACGTGACGAACGACTTCAAAAGTACTTTTAGGACCTGGCCTTGCGCTCTGGCCTCTGCCACTGCCATAGTAAGAACATACTGAGATTCTCCAGTTGTTTGTTACACAGTAATGGTTGACCAATAAACCATACAACTTTTTGGATTAACTCAAACACTTTTAACAATAGAAAAACTCATCTGTAGCCAAAGTCAAGACATTTAATGGCTCATGCGTTCTGTCTGGATAGATTTCTAACGATGCTGTTGTGAGGATGGCAGACAGCACGAAGTCAACTTCTTACAATTCCTTTGGCTTGTGTGACAACCTCATTTTGCAGATTCACCTCCTACTTATTTAATCCTCTCTAGTCTTTCACCAGAATATTTTCTTTCTAATCTGTAATGTGGACAAAAATGCCTCTTTTCAAAAATTTGAGCTACATAACATGAATGATCAAGGCAGAGATATAAAAAAGTAAAACCAATGAACTTGACATTTAGTAATACAAATGACTGCTATTGTTACATGTTAAATAGGATTGCTTTCATTTTTTATTTTTGTCCTTTTCCTGCTCCTGATGACTAAAACAAGCTTCAATGTTGACAGATTTCCTGAAAACACTCATACTCTTCATGGTTTTAGGTATATCCTCATACTTGTGCCACCAGTACCAGTGGGAAACCTTTCCACAGGCTCATGTCCGTCAGGAAATGTATAGCAGCTTCCACATTCAGTTTCCTATTGGGGTTGAGGTGGAAGAGAAAGGAGGAAACAGGCAGGGGGGAGGAAGGAAAGAACTATGGGAGGGGATGACAGCGTGCCGTGCCAAATAAAAGAACAGGCAGGCAGGCGTCATTTCACTGCACTTTTGCCTTATTGTGCTTCACAGATGTTGCGTGTTTTACAAAATGAAGACAAGACCCCCCCACCAGAAAAGAAGATTACAACTCAACGTTACTACTATACTGGCTTAATTGCGGTGGTCTGGAAACGGACCTGCAGTATCTCAGATGCATGCTTGTAACAAGGTTCGAAGAAAGCCGGCCTTACAGCAGGTCTAGTGACTCTTCAGTGGCACCAGAGTTTCAAAAAAGATAAAGTGAAAATAGGCCTGAGAGACAAGTTGCTTTAAGTCTTTCCTACTAACTTGTACGTGACTGGTTCTAAATCCTAAGGAAAGGAATTAGGAAACAAGAGTGAAATGAGGGCAGCATAACGGAGCAGAAAGAGCAC
The DNA here is from genome assembly GCF_001890085.2 of Hipposideros armiger. Taxonomy (NCBI): domain Eukaryota; kingdom Metazoa; phylum Chordata; class Mammalia; order Chiroptera; family Hipposideridae; genus Hipposideros; species Hipposideros armiger. Next base: position 240,303 of record NW_017731419.1, read on the forward strand.
AGAGGCTCTGAATTTAGGCACTTAACAGCACTAGCTCCTGACTCGCAATGATCGACCTGTGTTGGATCGCTTCCTTATATAGAGGGTGAAACAATCCCATCAGATTTCTGAGGATTATATGAAATAATACAGGGAAGCCACCGTGTCCCTCAATACTCCGCTTTTCCTAGCCCAGCAATCTTCAATCAACTGTGCCGACTAACACTCCTTTAACCTATATACGTAACTAGTTAATGTCCTACAGATCTTCCTTCAAAATGCTCTGATTAGCTTTATTTTCCATTCCTAACACCACCTTTGTCCAAACCCTCAGTACCGCACACATCAATTACTGAAGTTTCCTACTATCTCCCTCCCCCTTCAGTACTCCAATCCATACTGGGCATGCTGTTGAAAGGTTTAAGTTTTCTAAAACACCCACCAACACAGCATCCCTGCACATCTCTTTTAAAAAGGCAGCCAGAATTCCAGATCCAAAGCAGAAAATGAATCAGACATGTGGGTCGGAAGACAAGGCAATCTGTGCCTTAGTGCTTTTACCGGCCAGTCCTCGGACTCCGCAACTTCCCAGAGCTGGTGGGATGGATGCGCCTCTTTTCTGTTCCCTAGGAGGACCGTTCTGAAGGGTGCACAGAGCTCCTCAAAGGGCCCCGAGGGTGGGAGCCCAGGAGTCTCCAGCGGCGACCAGATCAGTGGCCCATTCTTGTACTGCTTTCCCTCCTCCTGCTTCACTGGCCCCAATTCCCACTCCTGTTCGTGGGACAACTTACCAAATAAAACTTAGCAAATAAAACTACCTGAATGCATGCCTTTGTTTCAGATTGTGGGGGAACTGGAGGAGACACCACACAATTACAGTTAAGAGAAATGGCCCCAGAAAACAAGACTCTCGAATGAGATTCTGGAAATAGATCACTCACTGGACAGGTGACAGAAAGGACCCTGATAGCAGGTGGGCAGGTAACAGCCCTGCGTGCAGCAGTATGAGCCCTTTGATCTTCCACGAAGTGCAGCGGTAGTTAGCAGTACCGGGAGCAACTGAATGAAGTGGGAACATTACCTGTTGGCTAGCTTTAAGTTAACAGCTTTAGAAGTCCTAAAAAGACAAAAGGACAGGCTCAGGTGAGCCACCCGCCAGGTGTAGGCATTCTGTCCAAGTCAGACGACGTCGAGGTCAGTGATTAAAAATATCCTTATTTCCTGCAGCTGTGGGGTAAACTTTTACCAAAACTCAGGCTCAAGACGGAATTTTAGGATATCAGAGCTACAAAAAAGACTTAAATGCAAAGCCTTGACAAATCTTCTATGACAAAATCTGGGTCCTGATAGGAAAAGCTGGACACAGAAATCTGGAGTGGGGTTATTTGGGTGGGAATGTTAAACCCCAAGATTCGCCTGAGTGTCCTGGGTGACAGTAGCAGCTCCCCCAACACCCTGCCTGAGGTCAGCCGTCTCCTCTTGTGAGGAGCCCCTGCAGGTGCCTGAAAAGATAATGCTTGTCCTGTCAAGACCTGCTCCTGTCCCCTCACTACCTCCAAACCAATCATCAGGACCTGCTCACCCATAATCAGTCAGTGAGCAAGTGGTCCTGGGAGAGGGTACACCCGAGAGCTGCAGGGTCTGGAGGAACACTGCGGAGTAGGTCTCGAGGGTGCTGGACCAGGGTGCTAGGCCTGTGGCAAAACAACAGGAGGTGGAAGCTGTTCATCCGGGATCCGAGGTGTCTACTGAGGCCTCTATTGGCGCTTCTCTGCCCAGTGATAATGAGACCTGGCAGCTATAGCAACCGTGGATAAGCCAGTAAGATACCTCTGTGATGAAGGTCTGGGTCACACCACCCGGCAAGCCACCTAGACCTGCTGAAATACTGGCAAAGGGTGAGGGAAACCTAGGTTGGAAGATAGAAGAGGGAGATTGTGTTGAGTTGCCCTGTTTCAATTTGCTCAAGCTAGAACTGTTTCCCACAATCTCCATCCCTGGAGTGTCCCCAGCTAAAGTTGGCCAAAGAGAAATGTGTGAGATCTGCAAGGCAGAAGCAGCAGCCATTACTCTTTAAAAAAAGTCACCACAGCTAGATGTGGTGACAGGCAGACAGAGGTGCCCGTGGGTACTAGCATATCCTTCCTCTCCTCTGCTCGGCGTCCAGTTCTCCCTCCCATCTACAGCCCTAGTGACAACACTGGCCCCAGGCCACCACCAGATGCTTGGCTGCACATCCACAGACCCAACAGTCACTGCCCACGTGCTTCCCTTCACAGCCCCACTTCACTGGCTCGATGCGCTTGGCTTTGCAGGTTGACTAGTTGATAACTTCTCTGATCCCACTCCTCTCCCTCGGACCTTCACTTCCCCAGCTTCCTTCACAATTATGTAAGGCCCAATTCCATTAATAATTCCCTGATCCCGTAAGTCAGGGTTGCTCAGCTTCCCTGACTGAACTCTGAGTGATATATTGGGTTGTCGGAAAAGTCATGACGTATTTTTCTGTTTTTCATTGCAAAAATGCATCATGACTTTTCCGACAACCCGATAGTTATGATGAGACTATAAATTATAGGTTTCAGCAAGTTGCAACAGTTGAAACTATGGGTAATTCCACCATTTTTCCTGAATTGCATCTTTCGTAGATGCAAATTTTTGTAGATGTAGAGGTGTGGCTGGTAACCACCTTGAAGGCTCTGTGATGAACTGGATTTAAATTAGTACTACCCCCTAATTAAATCACACAAAATTATTGACATTAAACTGTTTTGAGGGCCGGCCGAGTGGCGCGATGGTTAAGAACTGGCTTGGGACGCCAGAGGGCCCCTGTTCAGATCCCACATATGAGGGCCAGTGACACTGCCCTCCACAGCTAAGATGCTGAACAACAGCTCAACCTGGAGCTGGGCTGCCATGAGTTGCTGGCAACGGCGTAGGCGGCAGCCCCTGCTGCAGTGGGTTGCCATGGGCTACCGTGTGTAGCCAGCAGCCAGCGTGAGCGGCTAGCAGCCGCCATGAGCGGCTGTCCAAAAGCCAGCGACTGGTCTGCCTCACCCGGGAAGAGCGCAATGATGGTGCCAACTTGGGCCAGTGAAGCAACGTCCTCCACAACTAGACTGAAGAACAAAACGACAGCAACTTGTCTGTTCCCTTTCCCCCAATTCCCCAATAAAAATCTTTTAAAAAAACCCCCAAAAACAAACAAAAAAAACCTGTTTTGACATCAGAAAATGCAATAACATCACAAGATTAAATAATGTACTATTGCTGTGTAACAAATTACCACAAACTTAGCAGATTTAGACAACAAACAAATCACCTTAGATTTTCTATGGGTCAGGAGTCTGGGCACACACAGGTCACCTGGGTCCTCAGTCAGGGTTCCATAAGGCTGCAATCAAGGTGTCAACTGGGCTTGCATTCAAATCTCAACTGGGAAAGACTTTGCTTCCAAGCTCATTCAGATTGTTGGCAGAATTCATTTCCCTGAGGCCATATGACTAAAGCTTCTTGCTGGTTATTGGCCGAGGGGGTGGGGGTGAGGATGGGGGTGTCAAGTCATGTTCAGCTCCTAGAGCCTGCCTGCAATTCTTGCCATGTGGTCCCCTCAACAGGCAATCTCACAACACAGTAGCTTACTTCTTCAAAGCTGGCAAGGAAAAGGGTCTCCAGAGCAAGTCTACTATCAAGATGGAGTCTTATACAGTGTAATATAATCATGGGAGTGACACCCCATCATCTTTGCCACATCGTATTGGTTAGAAAGACTTTGTAGGTCACACTTAAGGAAAGGGGATTGCATAAGGGTTGAATACCAGAAGATGGGGATCGTTAGGGGTCACCTTAGGGTTTACTTGTCACAGTAAGCTTATGGCCATCTTAGCGATACCCTTTCTGACATATTGGACAATCCCAATCATTTTTGTCTTCCCTTAGTATTTATTCCTTTGATCTACTTCAGCTGTCTTTCTCAGAATGTGTCTAACTTTACTACTTCTCTGAAGAGTGGTAAGAGCTGCAATTAATATTTTAGGTAAAGGTGTATCATATTTTGGCAAAAAAAAAAATGCTGGTTGACAAGGGAGCCAGTAATAAATGGGAAAAGAACAGTACTGGGAAAACTGCATATCCACACGCAAAAGAATGAAATTGGACCCCTATCTTATACCACTCACAGAAATTAACTCAAAATGGATTAAGGACTTAAATGTACAACCTGAAACCATAAAACTTAGGAAAACAACATCAGTAAAAAGCTTCTTGACATCAGTCTTGGCAATGACTTTTTGGATACGACACCAAAAGCAAAAGTTAACAAGTAGGACCACATCATACTAAAAAGCTTTCATACAGAAAAAGAATCAGCAAAATGAAAGGCAACCTACAGAAGTGGAGAAAATATTTGCAAACCATGTATCTGATAAGGGGTTAATATCCAACAGCTCAATAGCAAACAAACAATCTGATTCAAAAAATGGGCAGAGGGGGCTGGCGGAGTGGCGTGTTGGTTAAGAGCTGGCTTGGGACGCCAGCTCTGAGAAGCAGGGTCCCGGTTTGGACCCCACATGAGGGCCAGTGATGCTGCGCCCTCTACAGCTAAGATGGTGAACAACAGCTTGACCTGGAGCTGGGCTGCCGTGACTCACTGGTGACAGCGTAGGCTGCAGTGAGCTACTGTGAGTGGCTGGCAGCCAGCGTCAGTTGCCAAGAGGCACCGTGAGCGGCCGTCCAGTGGCTGGTGACTGATCTGCCTCAGCTGGGAAGAGCGCAATAATACCAACATGGGCCAGTGAAGCAATGTACTCCACAACTAGATCGAAGAACAATAGGACAGCAACTTGCCTGTTCCCCCTCCTCGATTCCCTAATGCTGTTCCCCTTCCCCAATTCCCCAATAAAATCTTTAAAAAATAAAAAAAATAAAAAATGGGCAGAGGACTTGACATACCAATGGCCAACAAGTACACGAAACGGTGCTCAATATCATTAATCATCAGGGAAATGTAAATCAAAACCACAGTGAGATACCACCTCACCTGCTGGAATGTCTATTATCAAAAAGACAAAAGAGGGCCAGCCGAGTGGCACGGTGGTTAAGAGCTGGCTTGGGACGCCAGAGGGCCCCGGTTCAGATCCCACATATGAGGGTCAGTGACACTGCCCTCTACAGCTAAGATGCTCAACAACAGCTCAACCTGGAGCTAGGCTGCCGTGAGTCACCAGTGACAGTGTAGGCTGCAGCCCCTGCTGCAGTGGGTTGCCATGGGCTACCGTGTATAACCAGCAGCCAGTGTGAATGGCCAGCAGCCGCAGTGAGTGGCCGTCCAGAAGCTGGCGACTGATCTGCCTCGCCCGGGAAGAGTGCAATGATGGTGCCAACTTGGGCCAGTGAAGCAACGTTCTCTACAACTAGACTGAAGAACAAAAAGGACAGCAACTTGTCTGTTCCCCTTCCCCCAATTCCCCAGTGCTGTTCCCATCCCCCAAGCCCCCAATAAAAATCTTTAAAATAAATAAATAAATAAATGAAAGAAAGAAAGAAAAAGACAACAAATGCTGGTGAGGATGTGGAGAAAAGGAACCCTTAGGCACTACTGGTGGGGCTGTAAATTGGTGCAGCTACTATAGAAAGCAGTATGGAAGTTCCTCAAAAAATTAAAAATAGAACTACCATACACACACACACACACACACACACACACACACACACACACACACATGGTCCAGCAATCACACTGCTTTTTTTTTTTTTGGTACATATCCAAAGATAATGGAATCACTATCTCAAAGAGGCATCTGCACTCCCATGTTCATCATAGCATCATTCCCAGCAGCCAAGACATGGAAACAACCTATGTGTCCATCAATGAATGAATGGATAAAAAAAAGTGATATATATATAATTGAATATTATTCAGTTATAAAAAGAAAATCCTGCCATTTGTGACATGATAGACCCTGAGTGCTTTATTCTAAGTGAAGTCAGTGAAAAATACTGTATGATCTCACATATGTGAAATCTAAAAAATCAAATTCATAGAAGCTTAACAGTAAAATGGTGACTGCCAGGGGCTAAGGGAGGGTGGCGATGGGGAGATGTTGGTCAAAGGGCACAAACTTTCAGTTACAAGATGAATACGGTCCAGGGACCTGATGCACAGCATGGTGACTACAGTTAACAACACTGTAGTGTACACTTGAGAATGAGTTGCTATGGGAATACAGCGTTAATGTTCTCACCATAACAACAAGAAAATGGTAATTATATGAGGTAAAAGGTGTATTAGCTAACCTTATTATGGTATTTCATAATTTATACATGTATCAAATCATTACATTGTACATTGTAAACTTATACAATATTGTTCATTATATTACAATAAAGCTGGGGAAAATCTAGATTAAATTTTTTTCGCTACAAGAAAAAAGAAAGTGGGCTGAGTTTTTCTAGGTTTTATTTCTCATACCCTTTTGGCTAATGTTCAGAATTTGGTTGTCCCTGTTGGGTAGAGAGGTAGAATATAGAAGTAGAGTCTTAAAGGGTAAACATATTTATATACATGAAAGTATATCTTTTAAGTTTCTCCCCCTTTAATAGTTTTTTTTTTTAACTAATCTATTTTTTTTTTTTAAGATTTTATTGGGGAATTGGGGGGAGGGGAACAGACAGGGAGACAAATTGCTGTTTTGTTCTTCAGTCTAGTTGTGGAGGACGTTGCTTCACTGGCCCATGTTGGTATTATCATTGCGCTCTTCCCGAGTGAGGCAATCAGTCGCTGATCATTGGTCGGCCGCTCCCAACGGCTCCCAGCAGCCTACACCGTCCCCAGCGACTCACAGCAGCCCAGCTCCAGGTCGAGCTGTTGTTCATCATCTTAGCTGTAGAGGGCAGTGTCACTGGCCCTCAATGTGGGATCTGAACCGCAGCCCTGCTGCTCAGAGCTGGTGCTCTCAAGCGAGCTCTTAACCAGCTGACCACTCGGCCAGTCCCCCTTTTTAGTAGTCTTATAAGATTTCCTTGCAATAGCTAAATGCCAAAAGGCATTATTAATATTATAGATCTATTCCAAATATCTTTATATGTTCCCTTTCCATATATTTTAAAAGCTATGTTCTGAGACGATCTCTGGATTATCTGGATGGATGGATATACACGAAGCAGGTAACACTGGTTGCCTCTGTGAAGGGGAACTGGGTGGTTAGGGGATAAAAAGTTAGGAGGGCAGGGTATTCTTCACTGAGGACCGTTTCCTCCCTTTTGAATTCTGTTCCATGTGAAAAGTACTACCTTTTCAAAAAATTAAATAAAAAACCCCCCAAAACATTGGGCTATGGAAGTTGCCGGGAGTTCCTTTCCTCAGTGCTCAGTACAAAATCGATCACTGACCACAAAATCCAGGCAAATACTGGAGAGACAATGAGAAGATTCTCTACTTTGAGGACATTACTCCCTTCTGATGGGACAGTGGCAGGCACTGAGATTCACACCGCTGGTGTGTGAAAACGTACACTGAGGGCTTGTACTCTTTAATCTTAAGCTTTGGCCAAGCTGAGAGGGAAAAGCAGACAAAAATGGGAAAGAAGCTGAACACTTATAACTTAGTAAATAAACAGAGGCGGCTAAAGCACACAGACAACCATTGTAAAAGATTGAAGATTTCTCTTTAAGCCATGAAAGGAAATGAAAAAAAAAAACACCTAAGTTTAAAGTTTAAAAAACTTCAAAATCTAAAAAAACCGTAAGATTCTTAATTGAATACAGATTTATGTTTCTTTAATGTTTACTTTATAATGTTCTCTCATATTTCATTTTAAATATTTATAAGTGTTTTTGGCGGTGAGAACAGTATAATGAAAAGAGAGAGCATTCATTGGGGTGTCAGTTCTCGGCTCACAGGCATCCTAAATAAGCCTGTGCTACACTACAATTCAGGGGATCTAAGTGTCACCTGCAGGGTGCTGAACTCCCTGATGGTGAACACAAGTTCTTATGTGCAGGCATCGCTGGAAGAAAGGTGCAAGATGCACCTCTAGAGTCAGACTGACCAGACATCCTATCCCGATTCCCGTTAGTTGTGAGAAGTGTCAAATTTTGCCCATTTCCTCATCTGGAAAATGTTTCCTAACCCTCAAAATTGACCTCATCAGGTTATTTTGAGGATTAAATAATGTACACGTAGCACTTAGCACAGTGTTTAACTTATGGTTAAATAAATGGTAGCTATTACTATAACGAAGTTTCCTTGGTGAGGGTATTCACTGCATTGGCAGATTCCAACTCAAAAGCAGGCGTGGAGATTTGCAGGGAATGGGAGAGAGTAGGAAGGGAGCAGTCTCCCAAGAGCAGACAAGTTACAGATCACAAAGGACACAGAAACAGTCAGTGACAACCTAAATGTGCCGTGCGCGTTCCTCTCACAGGTGACTTACCAAAATGTTAAGTAAAAGCAATCCTAGTACTGAGTATCTGAAACACTCAGGTTCACAGCTCTTTAAAAACAAAAAAATACCCATTTATACCTATACCTTGTACTATTCTTAAGCCATTTTCCCACTAGTGACAAAACAGTAAGTTAATATACTTAATTCCATTGTAATAATAAAGAAAAAATCTAAAGCTTTTGAGGGTAGACATGTAATTACGATTTTCAGAACTTTTTGTTATCTACTGGTTATCTCTTAAAATATGATCACGTGTTCCCTTCAAAACAATGCACCTCACAGATGATTTCTTCTCAGAGATCATATTCTCTCCCCCTTCAAATGCGGGAAGTCAGGAAGTCTCTGGAGTCAGGCAGACTGGATTCAAATTTTGGCGTTCACACTTTCTAGAGTCATCTCACGGGACAATATTTTCAGGCCTCAGTTTATCTGTAAAATGGGGATAATAACTACCACAGAGGATAACATAGTTAAGTGCTTAACACAGTACCTGGCAAAAAACAGGTGCTCAAAAAGTTCTAGGGAGGGGGCCAGCTGAGTGGCTCAGTTGGTTAGGAACGCAAGCTCTGAGCAACAGGGTCGCCGGTTTGATTCCCACACGGGCCAGTGACACTGCGCCTGAGCTGAGCTGCCAACAGGTGGCAGGACGGCTCAGCTGGTGAGAGTACGTGCTCCTAACAAGGTTGTTGTTGCTGGTTCAACTCCCACATGGGATGGTGGGCTGCACACCGCCCCGCCCCAATCTTTTAATACATATATCAAAGTCATCCCCTTTGTGGAGACAAATTTAGTGAGGTTAGCCCGTGTTAACTTATAATAGAAACTGATAGTCCTTTTCAGCAATATGTATGAAAAAACAGCTGGAGGCAGGAAACTTTCTGGACAGTTTATATTCACTGAATGTTTTAGCAGTTCCATAAATACACTCCAAACTAAGTTTCAGTCTTCAGGAGACATTTATAAAAAGGTACTATTTGCTAACAGTTTTTCTCACTGGGGAGTCAAACTGAAGAGATTTAAACAAAGCCTTCTGTATTTTTGTATTACCTAAATATCCTACTATTAGTGCATCTCTTATATTGTATTTTTAAAAACAAAAATAGTTATTAAAAGTTATTCTACATAATTTTTCTGAAGTTAATTACATATGAAAAAAGCAACACAGAATAGTATGTATAATATGGTGCTATTTATACAAGAGAACAAACTATGCATGTGAAATACACACATTCCTGCCATATAAAGGTTTACAAGGAAACCCGTCAAACTGTTCAACAAGGATTTGGGAAAAAGAATGGTAGTGGGTGAAAATACACCTTAGGTTTCTATTGTTATTATTCCCTTTTTTCAACAATGAACATAAACTGCTTTGGATTAAATTCAAATTTAAAGTTGCTATCCGAGATGGTTTATTTATGTATGCTGCCCAACATACTACCTAAAGCTTTTAAAGTACAAAGTATATAGGAAACTTAGCTATTGAGTATAAATTTTTGTCTTAAAGTCCATCTTTTGATCACTAGAAGTCATCTTGAGGAAGTAACAACTTAAGGATTTTGTTTCCTGGTCTCTGAAATGGAAGAATGTTAGTAGCTACCATATAGGTTACTGTAAAGATTAAGTGAGGTATCCCACAAAAAGAGCTTACTTAGCCCAGTATCTTGCACATAGCAATAGCTAATATTACAAATGCATCTAAATTCTTAGCATAGTTTCTTCCAGCCACTTCCAAAACCAGTAAACAGAATGCTTATGTTTGGTCAGAGTCCTATTTGGGATATTTTAGGAGATAAGTTCAATATTTGGTTTTAAAGAAGAAACTTCAACTCTGTATCTCAATACTGAGTTTGAAAAGCCCAAATATTTGTACAATGCAGAGGTCCTTCCCTCCTTCTGTCATTTTCCCTCCTCAATCATTAATACCCTCCCCTAGTCCCCCTTTCCTTACAACAAATATACTCCTTGGCAATGGCAATGGAAGATATAAGTGAGTAATCAAAATTTGCATATGGAGGGCCGGCCGAGTGGCGCGATGGTTAAGAACTCGCTTGGGATGCCAGAGGGCCCCGGTTCGGATCCCACATATGAGGGCCAGTGACACTGCCCTCTACAGCTAAGATGCTGAACAACAGCTCAACCTGGAGCTGGGCTGCCGTGAGTCGCTGGCGACGGCGTAGGCTGCAGTCCCTGTAGCAGTGGGTTGCCATGGGCTACCGTGTGTAGCCAGCAGCCAGCGTGAGCGGCCAGCAGCCAGCGTGAGCGGCCAGCAGCCGCAGTGAGCGGCCGTCCAGAAGCCGGCGACTGATCTGCCTCGCCAGGGAAGAGCGCAATGATGGTGCCAACTTGGGCCAGTGAAGCAGTGTCCTCCACAACTAGATTGAAGAACAAAACGACAGCAACTTGTCTGTTCCCCTTCCCCTAATTCCCCAGTACTGTTCCCATCCCCCAATTACCCAATAAAAATCTTTAAAAAAAAAAATTTTGCATATGGAACTCAAAAAATAAAAATAAGTTTAGGCAAAAGCTATTTTAAAAAACTATTAGGCCATTTCTCTTAGTGTTTCTAAGAGAAAAGGGACTATAACTGAATCAAAGTAGGAGTTGAGACCAAATAGCCCACACCAGCAGAAAGCTCTATGGAATAATTTTTATGGCCCTGCTTTGCCATCTAAGATTGACTGTTCCCTGCAATTATAATCACATGTATCATTGTTGTTAAAAGTCTGAATCTGGTCATTTTTTTAAAGACTTTGGAAACTTGGAGTGGTGCTTTCAAATGATGTGCAAGGAAAAGAACTCAATTCTTATCTTTAGAAATCTTCTACTAAGGAGTTAATGCAACTCAGTTCTAAAAACATTTAGTGGGCCAGCCGAGTAGCTCGTTGGTTAAGAGTTGGCTTGGGAGCGCGGGCTGAGCAGCAGGGCCACTGGTTCAGATCCCACATGGGCCAGTGACGCTGCGCCCTCTACAGCTAAGATGGTGAACAACAGCTCGACCTGGAGCTAGGCTGCCGTGAGTCGCTGGTGATGGCCTAGGCTGCAGTGGGGCTGCAGTGAGCTGCCATAAGCTACCATGAGTGGCCGGCAGTGGGCGTGAGTGGCCGGCAGCCAGCGTGAGCTGCCGTGAGCCGCCATCCAATGGCCGGTGACCGATCTGCCTCACTGGAGAAGAGCGCAATGATCACAATACCAACATGGGCCAGTGAAGCGACGTCCTCCACAGCTAGACTGAAGAACAAAAGGACAGCAACTTAGCTGGTCCTCTTCCCCGATTCCCCAACGTTGTTCCCTCCCCCAACCCCCCAATAAAATCTTAAAAAAAAAAAAATAAAAACCCCTTAGTAAAGCCCTGCCAACTGTAAGCCAGGCATAATGTCTGCTGCTTGCATTTGTATGAAGAAGAAATGAGCTCAAGTTGAGGAATCCAGACAGAATTTATGTGGTTAGTAAGTATGTGGCAGGGCCAAGATTGGAACACAGATATAACCGCAAAGTCATATTTATAAAACACCATTAAATTTGGGCACTGTTCTTTATCTCTGAACCTCTCTGCCCAAACTGGAAACCCATTTTCCAAGCTTCAGGGGGCTGTTGTGAGGATAAAATGAAGCAATGCATGTGACGTGTCTGTCATGAAGTTAGGTACATAGTGGCATTCAACAACAGTTAATTCTCTTCTCCCTGGTATTACATTTTGCATAGCAATACAGGCTAACCTGAAATTTAAAAAATTAGTTTTTAAGATCTTGAAAGAACTATGTGTCTTGTGTTAGGCCTACTGACATCAAGTTCTGATCAACTGATATAATTAACTATTCCAGGTGTCGGCAAACTGCGGCTCACGAGCCACATGCAGTTCTTTGGGTATGCTCCGTCTCAAAAGTTTGCCGACCCCTGGAAGAGCTAATCCTGTCCCTCACAACAATTTATAAAAATTATTCGAGAGCCATACATATATTTTACAAATAAGGAAAATTTAAAGTAATATTATAAATGAACGATGATGGTTTTATTTTCATTTTTAATTTTACTTCAGAGCCACATGTACGTACCCAAAGAGCCGCATGTAGCTCACAAGCTGCAGTTTTCTGACCGCTGGCGGCTCTTCTGTTTCAAAAGTTTGCCGACCCCTAACTATTCTGTTTTACTTTGACAGTTGTATATAAACAGTGATGCATGCAAAGTGTAGCGAAAAACAGGTATCTCAATAACTCAGGACAAAATTCGATACCATTTGTTTACAAGTCTTTCTCTAGTTCAGAACATGTTGCACTGGACAGCATCACTGGAGATGCTATCTGCTACCTTCATGGTGACTAGAGTTCAACATACTATTTAAATAATAGATTCCCAGTCTTTCTTATCCCAGAGAAGTACTATCTTGTTCAAAGTTTTGTGTTCATATCCATACTGTCATGAGTACAGTGTTTTATCTCTTATCTGATAAATATCTGTCACATACAAATTAAATCCAATTTCTCAGACCTTGACTATAATAAACACACAATTTGGGCTGCAGGAGAAAAAAACAAAACAGAACAAGTCTTCCTCTACTCATTATTTCCCTCCACAGTCACATCCTTAGAATTTCAGTATCACAGAGAAAATGTTTTGCTTATTGTTGAGAAAAGGCTTCTAATTAAACGCCCCATAATTTTAAATAAAGACATTCAACATACTCTACTTTAAATAACTGCACACATTTTAGAAATAACACTTCTTGCTATGGCTACGAAGTGCCTGATAAACATTTACATTTACAAAGTTATATAACAAGCCATAACATTAATTTACATTTACTTTCTTTTAAGTTTTCAAATAAGGGTGAATAAACACTCCACCTTCTAGAGACAAGAAACAAACAATGGCAACTCCTTACAATTTTATTTTCCCTTAATAAATTAAGCAGGACAAAAAAGAAAAAAAAGTCTAATTTAAAATAAGAATTTCCAAGTTACTTTAACATTCTGAATTATATTTATTACTGTAAATACATTTTCAATGAAATTTTAGATAATTAGTTTTTTGTTCCAAGTTATAAATTAATACAAAAGGCTGCCTTTGGATTAAACTTTTTGGCTTCAAAAGATTAATAGCCTTGATTGGCTTCCACGAATATTTTAAATCCAATTGATATTCTATCTCATATCAACGGATCACCAAAGTAAAGAACTCATAATTTTATTTGAAATTTAACTTAAAACTGAGTTTAATGGTAGAGTTATATATCATTTAGACCACATCTAAACTTATTTTTATAAATGACACTTCATGTTTATCTCCTACATTGAGGTTCAGTGTTTTCATTTTATTTGCAACTTCTAGGGTTAAACATTACATTTCTCCTCGCTGTTTTAGAAAAGTTACTCAGTTTTCATAGGTATTAAAGGTAATTCAAAATATGTAACTGTGGGCCGGCCGAGTGGCGCGTTGGTTAAGAACTAGCTTGGGACGCCAGAGGGCCCCGGTTCGGATCCCACATATGAGGGCCAGTGACACTGCCCTCTACAGCTAAGATGCTGAACAACAGCTCAACCTGGAGCTGGGCTGCCGTGAGTCGCTGGTGATGGCGTAGGCTGCAACCCCTGCGGCAGTGGGTTGCCATGGGCTACCGTATGTAGCCAGCAGCCAGCGTGAGCGGCCAGCAGCCACAGTGAGCGGCCGTCCAGAAGCCGGCGACTGATCTGCCTCGCCTGGGAAGAGCACAATGATGGTGCCAACTTGGGCCAGTGAAGCAACGTCCTCCACAACTAGACTGAAGAACAAAAAGACAGCAACTTGTCTGTTCCCCTTCCCCCAATTCCCCAGCACTGTTCCCATCCCCCAATTCCCCAATAAAAATCTTAAAAAAAATATGTAACTGTGAGTCTACTAAGAGCAAAGTACTGTATTAGGTTCATGGGTCATTCAAAAATGACCAAGATTTTGATCGTGTTTTTAGGGAGTAAACAATACATTAGTTGATGGAGGAAATGTGACAAGTACATAGGTAATTCCAAAACAAGCTAGAAAACGACAAACCTAAAAGGAAAATTAAAAAAAGCACTTCAGAAATTTGCAGGAAGTACAAAATATTTTTACTGTGGAATGCCTAAGACAAAACAGGGAACGCAGCATGTGAGTTGGTCTTAAAGGGTAAGGTAGAATTTGGACATTTAGGGATCAAAGGCAAAGATATTCCAAGACAAAATGAGCAGAGGGTCAGAGGTGGAGAGTTTGTAGTCTGTGTGAAAAACGGTTTAAGTTCTAAAATAAAATATGCAATTAAATATTAGAACTCGTCATAATTTTCAGTAAAAAAAAAAAAAAGTGCTATTAAGAGATGTGTAGCTTGAGGGTTATTTGAACTGCCATTCCTGAAACTGAGATTAATTCATCTAATGTCACGTTTAACTGCAACCTACATTTACCACTCTGATCTGTTGATAACTATGTTTAACTTAGCTCCACTATTCTCTAGGAAGTATATTCAGACTAATTTGCTGAAGAGGAAACAATTACAGTCTGAAGTAAAATGAACTGCCATCTCAACAAACTGAGACAAAAGGAAGAGTGTCAACATGGGAACAATGGAGAGGATGGAAAGACAGAGGAGTGGATTAGTGAGCGGGGACAGTCTTTGCTATTTTGCATTTGATTTAAGTCATACACTCTTGGAATCTGGCCAAGTTGGTAAGGGAGAGAATTATCTATAGGTCCTTGCTTTCAGTTGTTCGTTAGATTTTTAATTCAATAAAATATAATCACATGCATTATAACTAAAAATATGGGCAATGTATTAGAGTCTATTTTAGAACTAAAGTTATAAATTTCATATTCCAAAGACTGAAAGACATTTTTGATCAAGATGAAAACATAAAACCTGCAGTTTAAAGTGCACTACTGTAAACTGTCCTGTGTTGAAATAGGCATGGAGATGATGGGGCTAATTCTGGGCTATTCTGTTCTGGGATCAACATGAGAAAACAGATTCTTACAGTAGAACTGTGGGTTAAGAGTTCAAGAAAAAAACGTATCGTTCTCGTAGAGTAGATTTTTACTCAAAATAACTATAAATCAATAGTATATTCTAACTGTTCTCACATTTTCAGAACTGTTTACCGAGCTTATGCTAAGGTTATTGTGAAAAATCAGTGATCACACACCTGATCCTTCCTTCATTTGAGGCTCTTCCAATCTATTCTGGAATTTCATACACTAGTCCTTTTAATATAGGTACTGTTATCAACCAGGCTTGTAAACTGCAACCACAGAAAACAACCCTAGTTGATTTAAACAGAAAAGGAATTTATTTGACAGGATAGTTAGCCCAGAATTACTGGGAAAGCTGGAGACCAGGCTCAGAAAACAAAGAGCCAAGGCAGGCTGTGGAATGCGGATTACCACAGAACCAGCCCAGTGAGTACCTTGTGCTGCCCCGGGGCCCTGACCACCGCGGCTCCTGCTCTGTGCCCGGACAGCGAATGCGATCATTGGCACCACTGCCAGTGACCTCTCTCCTTTTCCATTACACGTTGCCGCCCCTCCCCTTACAGAAATTCTCTCCATAGTCCCTGCTTTCAGTTTCAGATTGAAAAAGTCTGGGTCACACACTTAAGCCCTAACCACAGAGAAGGCTGAGAAAGTACATCTCTGACCCTTCAGGTTTTTACAGTAGGAGTTGGGCTCTGCCTTCTATCAAGACCTACACAATGAGGAATTAAAACTAGGAAGAAGGTCCTTACGCTTGCTGGGCAGCCAAAAAAAAGTTAAATAACCAACACAGGACCACTCGCCTGTTCAGGAAAGAATGGCCAGCTCGGAGAGAGCCCTCTGTTCTCTGGCTAAGTAAGCGCTCTGGAGTTCAAGTCTGAGTGGTGACCTGCTCAGGCCCTTGCCCTCAGTTTTTAAACCTAACTGGGCTCACACTTCCCTGCAGTAAGTGCTTAGCTTCACCCCAAGTGGGTCAGCACAAGTCAGGCTCCCGGCTGAGACTTCTCTGAGTTGATATTTCAATCACTGGTCTGCTGTTTTGTTCCTCAAACTAGGCCACAGTGGCCTCCCACCCTCGTCCCTGGAAACTGGTTCTTATATGGCTCCCCTCTCTCACCATGCCCCAATTCCTGGGCTTGGGTCAGGAGAGCTGGCCTGAGTCACAACTTCATCACTGACAAGCTTGGGAAAAGGCTAGTTATTAGTCTCTCAGTCCCACCATGCTCATAGGTTGTCAGGATGATGCAATGAGAGAAAAGTCATAGCCCTTTATACTAAAATTATAAGCATGATCTCAGTAGTTAACATCCCTGATAGAAATGATCTTTCGGATCGTGGCCTATCTAGGTCTCTCTGGTTCTTCTGAGCACTCATGTTCTGTTTATTATAAAAATTAATTTTGTAATCAAAGCAGTACGTGCTCATATTTAAGTCTTGTACATGGTAGTAATAAGAAGATTGCCCTAAGAACAAAACCCTCTGCCTTATTTCTTTTCTACTCCCAGTCCTTCTCCCTAGAGGCTAAAACTACTCTCAATTCTTCACCTCTTTTATCTGGTATATACCTTTGTATTATAATTTTTTTTTAATTAGTATTCAGTATTAGTATTATGGTGACTATTTAAATGCTGCTTACTGCTGACCCAAAATGTGTACTGGAATTTTCTTCCAAATGTAACTTAATTTTTCTCTTGGAGATACTAGTTCCTCCTCTTCCCACATGCTTCATTTTCTATAAATTTACTGTTAATTCTTTATAAAGACACCAAAAGATCTATAGAATCTCTCTCAATGTCGCTTTCCACTTCGTGTTCAAACATTCAGGGAATTGGTTTCTTCCAGCGGTGGCCTTTCACCCCCACAGTCCACTCTTCGACGGGACGCCCATGAGACCGACTGCACAGCTAGTAAGTGGGATTTCCCTTGCTTCTTTCTTGTGTTGGACCCCGTTTTCTGGGTCCCACACTTCTTTGTTCTTGGTTTACTTGATCATTTAGTGGAACACATCCACAGTATCTTCCTGAGGGGGCGTTCAGGGAAGGTTAAGTTTTTTTGAGGTATGACTGAAAGGTGCCTTTATTTAGCCTTACACTTGATTGACAGTTTGACTAAGTATAGAATTTTGTGTTTAAAATTATTTTCCACCAGCTTTTTGAAGGCTCTATGCCACTGTATAGTATTCAGTTGTTGCTATTGAAAATTTTAATACCATTATGATTCTTATTTCTTCCTGTGGAACCTATTTTTTTACTCTATGTAACATTTTAGAATCTTGTCTTTTCCCCTGGTGTTCCACAGTGAAAGGGATGAAACATTTTAATATAGATCTTTCTTTAGTTTTGGCAATATTTTTTGTATTACTCCTTAGATACTGTCTTCTTTCATTTTCCCCGGTACGTATTTCTAAAACCACTGTATGTCACGATGCTGAACTTCCTGGATGAATCCAAGTTTCCTTATTTGTCTCCACTGTGTCCATCTCTGTTATTTCTTTTACTTTCCTGATTTAATTTTATCTTTAAAATTCTTCTATATTTTTCATTTCTGCTACCATATTTCCAAGACTTGCTCCTGTTTTTCCTTTTTTTAAAGATTTTATTGGGGAATCGGGGGAAGGGGAACAGACAAGTTGCTGTCCTTTTGTTCTTCAGTTTAGTTGTGGAGGATATTGCTTCATTGGCCCAAGTTGGCACCATCATTGCGCTCTTCCCGGGCAAGGTGCAGATCAGTCGCCGGCTTCTGGACGGCCACTCACAGTGGCTGCTGGCTGCTCACGCTGGCTGCCGGCTACACACGGCAGCCTATGGCAAAAACACTGCAGCAGGCGACTGCAGCCCACGCCATCGCCGGCGACCCACCACAGCAGCCCAGCTCCAGGTCGAGCCGTTATTCAGCATCTCAGCTGTAGAGGGCAGTGTCACTGGCCCTCATATGTGGGATCCGAACCAGGGCCCTCTGGCGTCCCAAGCCAGCTCCCAACCAACGCGCCACTCAGCCGGCCCGTTTTTACTTTTATAGCATCCTATTTATGTTTCGTTGATCCAATAAAATGTTCTTTTATATGAGGATATTTTGATTCTATTTAAGTTTTTTCTGCTTCCTTCACTGTGTTTCTTCTTGTACTTTGTTCTTTTTGTTCTGATCTCTGTCTCAATTTGGAAGTTTCCCTCAAACATCCCGTGAGTCTTAGATGGGTTTTCATATTTCAGAGGGAGGCAGCTATTTGGAAGCTCTGCTGAAAAGTGGGCTTGCTGACTACTGAAGTCCCCCTTTTCTCCAAGAGATCTGTTCCAAGACCTCCAGTGGATGCCTGAAACTGCCAACAGTACCCAACACGATTTACCATGTTTTTTCCTATACATACATCCCTGTGATAAAATTTAATTTATAAATTAAGCACAGTAAGAGATTAGTAACTAATAATATAAAACAATTATAACAATATACTGTAATAAAAGTTTTGTGAATGAGGCCTCTCTCTCTCAAAGTATCTTATACTGTACTTACTCTTCTTATGGTGTGAGCTGCTACAATGCCTATTCGATGACATGAATGACGTAGGCATTGTGATGTAGACTAGGCTACTATGAGGGTCACTTGAACAAAACACTGCATACTGATACAGTGGGTCTGATAACCGAGCTGGCCACTCAGTGACTAATGGGCAGGTAGCATATACAGCATGGAGACACTAGGCAAAGGGATGATTCGTGTCCTGGGCGGGATGGACAAGAACGGCGCAAGATTTCATCACACTACTCAGAATGGCACACAATTTAAAACGTATGAATTGTTTATTTTTGGACTTTTCCATTTAATATTTTTGGACTGTGGTTGACCATGGGTAACTGAAACCATGGATAAAGGGGAGCTGCTGTATTCTTCTTTGTAGAACACCTGGAAGGCAAACTGGCTTTTTCATTGTGTAATTCCTAAGCACAACTTCATCATGGAAGTCCAAAACACCAGTATGTATAGGCATATACACTCTTAGGCTGTTCTCCATTTCTAGAGCTCCGGTTTAGTGCCTTGTATCTGCCTGGCTTGGACTAGAGCAAAGGAAGGCAAGGGAGTAATTTCACCATTTAGTTTGTAAGCGTTCACGTAATTCCAGATTTCAACCTTGTGGCTTATCACCCTGCCCCACCCCACTCGGTAGCTATTTCCAGATTTGGCATCTTTCTAGTTTGATTTCTTTAGAAAATAAATTTCAGGTCTCTCGTGTTTAGTGGGGGGTAGAGTATGGAGAAGGGAAGTCAAGGGGAGGGTCAGGGTTTGCCATCTGGCTACAAGTGATACTAATGTAAGAACAGACAAATGGACCACTGAAACAAAATGCAAAGTAGTCACCCATATATACATGTGAGAACTTAATAAAAGGTGGTACAAAATAGGGGGGCGGGGATAGATTGTTTATAGAGGATACCTCATTAACACCATACATAAAGGTAAATTCCAGGGTGGGGGAAAGGGTCCATCCATTCAGTACTCAGACTTAAAACCAAATCTCTTTTTAGTTCCACATCATGCTTATCCCTGCTTTCCCGAGCACTTAGTACCCCCCGTACAATGCCTCTCTCCTCAGTAGTCTCCTTTCAAGGATCCAGAGTTATAGACCTTTTCTTTCTGTGAAGCGAGTAATCAGTTCTTTATTTGCTTTCCAGCTTCCAAAAATGTCAATAACCTTTTTTTCCACTGTTGTTTTCTTCTCAGGTATCTTTTGTCCTTGAGGGTTTATACTTATTTTATTCCTTTACTGTAATATTAGGGCTTTGGAAGAAACAGAAATAAACATGTTCAATCTGCTATGTAGAAAACCAAGTGAAGTGAAATCTACTCCTAAAATGCCAGGCCAGTAAGTTGAAGTCCCATTGCCTGTTAATTCACCTCCCTAATAGTGATTGCCTATTTGTCTGAATAAAATGCACTCTCAGTGCAGGCCAGGAATCCTCCCTTTTATCCACAGGCCAAACCACTCTTGCAGTCTGCCTATATTGCCTCTTTTTATGATGTTCTTGAAACTGTTGAATCACCTTTCCACCTTGAAGGGCATATCTAGTCTCAAGGTCCCAGACTCCCTTCAAAGAATTTGTCTCCTTTTAAAACTGGACTTTAATTTTTAAAGTTAAAACTAATTTGGAATAAAAGGTAACAGACGTTGATTAAAGAACATTTACAGAGTGTCTATAATGTTCCAGGGATGCAAAGATGAGAACAATATGATCCTACCCTAAAGCTGCCCAACATGCCAGTCTCACAGCCATTATTAACCTGGAGTCCACATTTAAATCACAGGACACAGAAAATGATTTGGTTGACTCTTTTCTTCTCTCCAAAAGGGTACGTGAGTATAACAGTATCATGCTGAATGCATGGGAGAGACACTAATTCATTACACAAACAGATACGTCAAGAGTATTATACAAGTTAAAACATGGTAGTGAAGGATTCAAATCCAGTTTGTCTGGTTCCAGCACCTGAGCTCTTAAGCTTTACTGTATAAAATCCCTTTCCAAGTGACCAAATATTCTCCTTCCCATGGAAACAAGGTGAAAATTATGTTGAAGTTATAGTCTATTATAAACCTTAATATGAATAGTATCATGGGCTTGGGGGAAAGATAAAGCCTACACAGAGCACAAAAAGCAAAAGACCAAATAATCCAAACTCTGCATTTTGAATAATGAAAGGAAGTAAAGAGCCATGTACACCCAAATTTAAGGGAATTTTTAAAAACTAACCAAGATTAAAGTAATACAAAGAGTGTTGTTTTGTATCTTAAATGTGCTTTAAAAATACAATTTCTAGCTAAATGATTTTTAAAAATTTAACTCACTTAATGTAAAAGAACTCTACATCAAGTATTACCTAAGACCTAACAGCTGGTTCACAATTTAACTTTTCATTCAAAACTTAAAACAAACTGTATTAAGGGATGCTTTACCATTTTATAAGACAGCAAAGTATATATAATACATTTTAGTTTCTTATTTTTTAAACATGTCAAAAATAAAACCAATCTGAGAAAACAGAGACTATTATAATACCTTTTTGGTAATGTTGCAACCTTAAAATTTTTCTGTAGAGACATTTTCTAACAAATTTGGTTTAATAAAATAAAAGAATAAAAGGTTAAGCCGCTAGTTTATTTTTGATAACACATTTTCCTATAATCTGACACCTAAACAGTCTACTATTATTAATATTATGATTTGTATTTTAAACTAATAAAATATTTTAATGACATTTTGATTGTGGTAATAAAACAAAATTAGTACAATTACTAAAAAGATAATTGTAAAATAAGATTTCAAAAGATTCTTTATGTAATAGAAATCTCAAATTTCTCACACGTTTATCAATGCCTTCTGTATAATTCCTCTCATTTTATTCCTGACATTGTTATTTAACTGCGGCTTTCATTTTATTTTTTCTCTATCAAAGTCCTATTAACTTGTTGATTTAGCCAAACAATACACATTATTTTCAAGTTAGAAAAATGTGCTTAGCTTTCCTTTTTTGAATTGATATTTTTTACCCAAACCATTAACATTCTCTAATTGGTAACTTCTGATGTTCTTTTAGCAAATACTCATTAGATAAATTTCTCAAGTAATTTTGTCATATAGCCTGTTTACTTTCACTATATGGCCATAGAGAGCTAAGAATGTGCTCTGTCAAGACAGCAATTTCCCTCTGCTCTCCGACAGGTCTCTTTTCAGCTCTGAAATGATAAGATTCTAACGTTTACCAACAGATATATAATTCTTTTAATGTAACTTGCATGTATTCATTTGCCTATAACACAGTATGTGCCATCCTAATTTAAAAATTTTGGTTTCAATTAAATGAAGAAGGCGTGTGAGTCTAGCACTAACTGTGCTTTACACACCTTAACACTGTCTCGGCTGTTGCTTGATAATACACACTGGGCTTGAAAAGACTTAGAATATTTTAAAATTTAAATCAGAAACCTTGCCCAACTCTTTGATTCAAATAAATTTCAAAACGTGAGTATCTTCATTGTTGTCATGAACTTTCATTCGTATCCTAAACTCTTCAGCATCAACAAGGCACTGAGTGTAAATATGAGAATCTAAGTTATCCAAGGAGTCCTAGATCAAGAATAACCTTGAAATCTGGGGAAACGGGGCTAGTTCAAAGCTTGGGTGCAGACAGGGAGTAGGTGGGTGGTAGCCGCTATGCCTATCTTACATTAGGGAAGAAAGGGCGTTGGGTCTCATCTATTGCTCTTAGTCATTAGTTTTGAATGCTTGGTTTTAATAGTAAATGAAGAGCCACATGAAATACTAACTCTCAATTCTGTCTCAGATGTTATAACTATACATTCAAAACAAACTGACCCTTTCATATCCCAAACAATGAAATCATGGAACGCAATGGTTGTATTTTCAATCTGGAAAAAAAATACGTAATTTTACAAATCAGAATTTCATACCTTGTGCAAGCATGTTAAATTCCAAGAACAGTGCTATGTGGTAAAGTTCCATGGCTTCTTCTGCCCTGGTCATGTTTGGTTTCCCTGCGACGAGAGCCTGAACTTCACTGAGACTCCCCACAGAGGGGCTACAGTGCAAAACGGAGAGGTCCACCACGTCGGTATACATACAGTGTAATATAACTTTTGCATATTTTTTTGGTATAATGGACTCATCTAATATAATTCTTGTGGGAGTCCTCAAAGTTCGGTCCGTGATTTCTTCACCAGTCCGTATCCTCCTTTGTAATAAATTTCGAAAAAATGGGGACCGTGCTGAAATTATAGCCTTGTGAGCTTTGAGCTCTTCATCTAAACAGTTCTGATTTCCACCGAAAGCTTCCACCAGTTCAGAGTCTGAAGAAAAACTAAGGACGACATCATAGTAACACATGTAATCAAAAAGTCCACGCATATCTACATCAAGGGAATTTGGTGTTCCAAACTCTTCACTCAGCTGAACGAGGATATCGACATTTTGAAACCTTGAGTCCTCCATTCCAAACTCTCCTGTGTAAAGGTAGTGTAGCAACGCAGAAAACATGGGCATATCTATACCAGCTGTATTGATGTCCATTATGATCTCTGCCCCATACTCGGGTGAGGAAGAAAGCAGTGTTTTAAAAAATGGACACCTTGCCGCCAAAATGGCACGATGAACAGGAAAACAAGTTTCTTGAAATATTAAGTCTACATCAGTACAATACTTGTACTCATAAAGATCGGCCATATCTTTCTGCAATGTCCGGGCTTCTGGTCTAGCCAAACTGGCTTGTAGAGAAAGCTCCTTTAAGGCTGAAGTTCCCTCATATTCCTCCACTAATGCATTGACATCTCTAACATCCCACCCAGACAGGAGTTCTCGCATCTGCTTGGCGTGATCAGCAGACCTATTAGATTTTCGACGCTTAATAAACTTCTTTTTGAGGGTGGCAAGGCCAGAGGTTCTCTTTTTTTTGTCTTGTGGTTTCTCATGGCCATGGTCAAGGCTATATAATTTTGAATCACAACCATAGCCTTGCTGAGAATAGGATGATGTCCCTAAGAAGAAAATTAAACAAATAAAAATGTGTTTTTTTAACATTCATTTTCAACATTCAGTTTAACATATATTTCAGTTAAAAAATTTTACAAACAGACATTCTTGAGCCATTCAAATAAAACTGACTTTTTATAAAGGAAGATAAAAAGTTCAAATAACTCATTTTATATTAAATAAGGACTAGGGCAAACAGAGCAGATTATTCTCAAATTTTAAAAATGCTTTTGGTTGTCTGGCTATCAAAAACCAGATATCATAGATATTAATCATGGATTTTTAGGAAATGTTAGGCAGATCTGTAAATTAAGGATATTATTTACATATAATTGTGGACTGTTTTTTTTCTCCTTAACTACACCTAGGTTGCATTTATATGGGGAAAATAAATGGACCGGGACACAAGAAACATGTATTTCCCTATTTCCACAACAATGGAGATTGCTCCTTTTCCTAGGGTAATTATGCTTAAGACAATCAAAGAAAAGATCGATTGTGCTATACAGCGACTTGGTTAAGGTAAAAATCATAAATCAGATTTACATTTGTTGGGAAAAAGATCTGGATGCTGCAGAATTATTATAATAAGTTTTCACAGCTCAATTCTCTTTTCATCCAAAAAGACCAGTGAAAACACAATTCTAGTTATACTCACAAAAGAAAATGAAGTTAGAAAACAGTTACCTATAAAAGTCTGCTGGGCTTGGGAATTTCCCCCTACCCTCGGGGAACATGAATGAGGATAGTTAGATGCATTAGCACCCATTTTCTTCAGTCACTCAGGATTCCATCTGCTGGTTCTTCAGAGTACAATCCCAGAGGCCTTTACGGACTTTCAACCCTGGATCCAGCAGCCTCTTTTCATCCATTTCTTGATTTGAAACAAAAATAATTTTATTCATTTTTTTCAAACTGCACAGTAAAAAACAAAAAACAAAAAGATACCAAAAACTGCTTTTATTTGCAAATAATGACAAGCTGTCAAATTCACATGTAAAAATTTCAGAAAATGTAAACAAATAATTATGAATTATGAATCAGTGTTAGCTGGAGTTCTGAGGCATAAAATATACTAACTATATACTTTCTATGACAGTATTTTACATATTAGTAACATATTAGACTAACTTAAATATATAATTAGAGAAAGAGTATTTCAAATCACAGGGAAAATTATTTAGACTAAAAAAATTTTTTCAATTTTTAAAAATTCCTTTGAGGCAACCACCACTTATTATATAACCTAACATTTCTAAGCTATTTACAAACACTTAAGAGGTTGACACCAGCACTACACATACAAAAAGCAGATAATTAAGTGATTGCTTTATTGTTTTTCTGCCTTAGATAAAACTTCTCAAATTGATCTTTAATCTGCGAAATTGGGCATTTTACTGAAGGAGGAAAGGATAGGTGAACAGTTAATATTAAATATCTTTAGGCTACTTGTTCCATAGCAATTATAAGAGAAGTTATTATAAATACAGTGAGACTCAAGGAAAAACAAAAACTTCTTTCTATCCTCCCCATAAAGCCCTGAAATAAAAATACTGCTGTCTATTACCTAATATTTTGACTTAACATGGACAAGGCAGTACCAGTAAGGGACAATTTTAACAATTACAGAATAAATTCCACATCATGGATCCTTAACTTTCAGAGCTGCCAGCAGGACATATACAAATGCACAGAGAAGAAAACCTAAGAGAGAACAGGGTTAACAGGAATTCTTCTAAAATCTTTATAGCATCTGGATATATAAAATTTATCTGACTATTAAAAGGGATAATGGTGGGGCCGGCCGAGTGACGTGTTGGTTAGGAGCTGGCTTGGGATGCCAGCTCTGTGCAGCACATGTGGGTTCGGATCCCACATGAGGGCCAGTGACACTGCTCTCTACAGCTAAGATGGTGAACAATAGCTCAACCTGGAGCTGGGCTGCTGTGAGTCGCCGGTGATGGCGTAGTCTGCAGCCCCTGCTGCAGTGGGCTGACATAAGCTACTGTGTGTGGCTGGTAGCCAGCATGAGCGGCCGGTAGCCGGTGTGAACTGCCAAGAGCCGCTGTGAGCGGCCATCCAGAGGCTGGCGACTGATCTGCCTCAAGCAGGAAGAGCGCAATGATAATACCAACATGGGCCAGTGAAGCAACGTCCTCCACAACTAGACTGAAGAACGAAAGGACAGCAACTTGTCTGTTCCCCTTCCCCAGATTCCCCAGCACTGTTCCTCTCACCCAATTCCCCAATAAAATCTTTAAAAATAATAATAATAAAATAAAAAAAGGATAGTGGTTTAAGAGAAAAACACAATGTGGGCCAGCTGAGTGGCGCAATGGTTAAGAACTGGCTTGGGACGCCAGAGGGCCCCGGTTCGGATCCCACATATGAGGGCCAGTGACACTGCCCTCCACAGCTAAGATGCTGAACAACAGCTCAACCTGGAGCTGGGCTGCCATGAGTCGCCGGCGACGGCGTAGGCTGCAGCCCCTGTGGCAGTGGGTTGCCATGGGCTACCGTATGTAGCCAGCAGCCAGCGTGAGCGGCCAGCAGCCGCAGTGAGCGGCCGTCCAGAAGCCGGCGACTGATCTGCCTCGCCTGGGAACAGCGCAATGATGGTGCCAGCTTGGGCCAGTGAAGCAACGTCCTCCACAACTAGATTGAAGAACAAAAACGACAGCAACTTGTCTGTTCCCCTTCCCCCAATTCCCCAGCACTGTTCCCATCCCCCCAATTCCCCAATAAAAATCTTAAAAAAAAAAAAAGAGAAAACACAATGTAAAATCTATTATTAGAAATGTTTGAAAACCAACAAGGAGACAGTTAATGTCGGCTTCACAATAAAAGATGAAGTGTTTTAACAAATAAGTGTTACACTTACACATACACACACACACACAACCACACAAAAAAACACATGCTAGAAAACAGAACTGTGTCAAGATTCTTGGAATTTATTTTCATCTGTTACAGACACAGCAAGCCCGTAGGAATTCAAGTTTAAGAAAATCACTGTTAACGCGTGTGCTTTCCTTCAATCTTTTCCCACCATACATGAAAGGTTACTTATTTAAGCATAGGATTATCTACCTGTAGTGTTCATGAGAAGGCTGGGAACCTTTCTACTAATTAGATGTTGTGCAAACTAGCAGTAACTTCAATCATATCATTTACTCATTTAAGCAAATTTCCTATCTGAAATTTACCTACCCACCTAGGATAACACAGCACATTATTTTTTACTTTGCTGCATACTACTGAAGTCAGAAAGGCCACAGGCAGCCAGAGATGTAACAGGCATAAGAACCACCCTGCAAGGAACCCAAAGAGCTTAATATACTGACTATTTGGTGAACATTAAATAGTCAATAAAATTACTTCTTCCAGCAAAGTCAGTTTTCTTAAAGTTTGATGGTTAGTGTAAGTAAATTCAGTTTTCTATTCTTAAATATTAGAAATGTAGAAAAGGCTGCCTTTTGTGTAATTCACTTTGAATGCTGTCATTTTAAATCTGCCGGTGTTAATTTCAGTTCAAACTTTAAAAAAAGACAGTAAGTCTAATAAATCTTCATTTTCAAATTGAGCTCCTTAAAAGCTTTGGGGTTCTTTCAGGCATTTTTAATGGTTCTTTAAAAGAAATTAGGGTCCTAGGAAGCCAAGTTTGTAACCTCATTTACAAGTCTATTCTCACTCACTAAAGATTTGTATTTATAACAAACACAGCAAACATGATCCTTTCTCAAATTTGAAATATATTAAGAAAAACCCAGAATAAAAACATGTAAAATAAAAGTCTTTGCTGAAACGAGGGAGGAAAAAATTAATAAGATGAGCTTTGCCTCAGGAAGTAACAGAGGATGGTGAAAAGTCTTAGTAAAGCCTTTCTAAAGCGTCACTCACTTTCTTCTTTACCCATTCTTGAAGTTCCGTATTGTTTCATTTTTTTTTCCTTTTTAATTTCTAATGATTGCAGAGCAAACTCACTAACAAAGCACAAAGTATTTTGTTGGAACAAAATCAGGAAGAATGGAGCCTTGCTACCAGGTGAAGAAAAATGAGAGTACACACAAGTGGGGGGACACACACACATACACACACACACACACACACACACACACATACACGTGCGCACACACAAATTTTTAATTTTCATCCGAGAATTCTGTAAGGTTTGTAGGGACATAAAACACTATTACGTTGGTCTGTTTGAGATTTAAACCATGTCAAAAATGCCTTTTTAAAAGGCTCAATTTTATGGTGAGCACAAGTAGATAACCTAAAGCAACCATATAAGGGCTACAAGGCATCATCAGCTCCACTGGAGACACAAGCACTAGGGACGTCACAGGCTGAGATAAGGATGCTTGACCATTAGCCACTATAATGAGCACCACAGGGAAAGCTGGGGTCTCATCATGGAGAGCTGGCTTAAAATAAAAGTGTCTTTGGGACTTAGGGACAGAGTCTTCTCCGGGTAGCTCAGCTCCTACTCAGTGGGAATCCCATTCAAGAAGAACTGACATGGGTTAACATTCATATCTTCTACTGGACCTCTAATACTAAAATAAACATAGGTCTTGGAACGGCTTGATGGGAATGATTTTTCTAGATCAGACATAACCCTTAAGTTCACCCTGTGTCCCTAGTTCCAAATCCTGGGGGTAACCCTAACTGTGCAGTTCTAGTACTAAAGCCATTATGTCTCAATATTCTCAAGGAACAAGTTCATTCATTTCTTAGGTAACCAAAACCCTATGCCAAATGGAGCACAGTATTATGTTATTTACTTCTTAAAACAATCCGCTGCCTTTAGATGCTGGAAATGAGAGTCAGTCACAGTCTAATCTCTCCAGGGATGTTTTCATTCCAGGCAAGCATTACCTGTCATAAAACAAGGAGAAACCCAATCTTTGGATGATATGACAGGAAAGGAAAAGGAAAGAGAGGGCCTATAGAGGACTAGGAGAGGCCCACAGGATGCAATGGCCCTAGAACACTGATTAAATCCTTTCCTAGATTCACCATTCCGGGGGGGTTGAGGGGGCCCTCCCTCTGTTAATAGCTGACATGATCAATCTGAATCAGATGATTGATCTAACTGGCTTAAAATAAGCTCCAGTTATTATAGCAGACCTAATTGAGGGGAGAGGGAGAAATCATGTTGAATGCAACGGAATTAACAACCCTATGAGAATTTTTTAAAAACAAAAGTTAACCACTCTCCTCAAAAAACCCCCAGACCAGCATTTCCAAAGAGTCTGCCCAAAATTTAAAGGAAGCCTGGTAGGTTTCTTTACTTCAGGACTGTTTAGCATCTTTCAAGTGCTGAGGTACACTGTGACCCTCCAAAAGGAAGTATTCAGCATGATCTAAAGGATAAAGGAGCCCATCTGTCCTACATTTCTGATTTTAAATTGTACCACGAAAAATTTCAAAAATATACAAAAGAAAATAGTACACTGAGCCCCCAAACTTCCATCACCCAGATTCCAGAATTATCAAAATTGTTTTGGCCTATACTTAAATGCTTCAATTTGATAAGTAAGCTTTTATAGCTAGAATTTAAATGTTTGCTGTTACTAGATTTTCATAGAAATAAAAATCTGTATGTATGTATGAAGATACATGATTTCAATAATTATCATAACACCCATCAGTTATTGAGCACTATGAGTCAGCCATTTTAAGCAGTTGACATGAATTAACTCCCCTAATTTTCTCAATAATGTGAGGTGTAGGTCTATTATTATCCCAGCGTTATACAAGGAGAGACTGGGAAGTCAGGGAGATGGGGCATGAAGGCTTAGTTGCTAAACCAAGGTCACAGAGCTGGTAAGTTGCAAAACCAGGCTTGGCATTCAGGCTCTTAGGAACAATGTTATCTTTCAGATTTTTTCCCTCTCCTAAATGTATGATGGAAAATTTCCACAGTAGACTAATATAGTTCCATTCCAGAAATGCGAAGTGAGTACACACCTGACAGTGTGACTTTTGACACTTAAAAAGATGTTTCATGTTAAGCAAAAAATGACTAAGTGAAACGAGAGCTCATGAAATCAAAGCTGAAGTGCCTTTCTGAATATTTACAGCTAGGCTACATGTGGCTTGATAGCAGGATGACACTTTATAATGCTTGATCATCCATCCATCCATCCAATTCTGAGCATTTGCCATGTGTCAGGCACTTAGGCCCCGGGAATATAGCAGTGACTGCATCCTGAATAGGACCTCTCATGAAATTAAGAAAAACGACTGCTCTGGCTTCCTAGTTTACAGCCAGGCCTTCAAGAATTAATAGGAGTGCGTGGAGAAAAAGGAAAGGTCAGTCAAGGCAGAAGAAATAGGATGAATAAACAGGAGTAACTCCTAACCCCATACCTCTATTATGTACTAATACTGCAGCATAATTACTTACATTTCCACTGAACTGTAATAAGTTTCCCAAGAGTAGGTACTCAGCTTATTTATCTTAGAAGCCTTACCATTTACCACAGAACACAAAGTAGACACACAATGTTTGAGTGAATAAATGTTAGCTATTATCACCAATGTTGATAATGTGTCTAAGGACTAAGGAGTACATATGCTTGAGTGTATGGGTAGCAGTTGGATCAAAAAGCCTCAAATGCCATACTAAGGTATTGGGCCTTTATTCAGAACACAGTGGGGGAGCTACTGGAGCAAAGCACAGAATAGTAGGACAGAAGTGCTGTTATATTTGTGTTTTAGAAAGATTACTAAATGGACTAAAGTCAGACTATACTTGACGCAGGAAGACCTAGTAGAGGAGTCTTTCTGTAGCCCAGGAATGTGTTAATAAGGCTCTGACTTTATCTCTAAAAGGAGGATAACACCTACTTTACAAGGCTGTTTTAAGAGTTTAATAAGATAATAAATATGAACTGACATTGGAGAGCAGACTTAGCCCATCACAAGAGAAGGGTTTTCATGAGGGCCCATTCTTATGCCAAGTCTGACCTGGCCTGGAAGAAACACATTCTGAAAAACGCAGTTTCTATACACTTAACACAGGACCAATTCCTGGAAAGGGATGAGTAAAGGACCTATGCAGCTGCACCATGAAGACATGAATGGACCCCTTACTCTGCCACCTTCACTTCAGAGCTCACACTCAAAATGCTTCATCCAGACTTAAAGCCTCCTGAAGGAATGGGTGGAAAAACGGAAACAGAAGGCTGAAAAGGTTTGTAGGGAGGCCAGCGTCTCAGCCCCTGGACCTTGCTTAATCCCCTTGTCTGAGCCTTTGGCTGTGGTAACTGTGACCTGAATGGGAAGCCTGGGCCAGAGCCTTGATGGCCACAGAAGCCAGAGCTGCTGGCTTGGCTCAGCCAGTGCCAACACCCCAACTTCTGTAGTCTTTTCCTAGCAGCTATATGCCCCCAAACTGAGGCAACTCTGGAAGGAACAAGACAAATTTTCTCCAACAGCTGGGAAAAATGGCCTATAAGCAGAGGGCAGAAATTATTATGAGGTCTTCCAAGACAGATCGCAGAGCCTGCTCAATCAACTGTCTTAGACGGTAAAGGTGCCATCTGAAACTTTTGTGTTCATGATAGAAAGACTAGCTTTGAGCCAGGTACACAATAATGAAATCATTGCTCTAATCAGGGACAGCTGTTTTTACTGTTGGCTTAGTGGTGTACAGAAAAGTGACTCTGGATGTTTTAGAGAGGGCAATGAGAAATCCGAGTCTAGATTTGCATTTACAGAAGATTCACAGAAAGAAATAGGGCTGTTTCAGAGAACACATTGAAAGCAACTGAATTTAAAAGAAAAAACATAAAATTTCTCATAAACTTCATTCAAAGCCAAAAAATTCACATTTCCTGACACAAACTTAGCAAACGTTAAAAAATACACAAGGACATACTCCTTGTTGATGAGTTTTTGAGGGTTCCACTGGCAGAGTTGGAGAGATAAGAAAATATGCTGAGTGAACCTGAGAGTAAGCCTAAGACTATGACTACACACAGAGAAGAGCCAAATAAAGAACAAAACAGAGATATGAATACAAAAACTCAAAGGTATCTTCATCCAAGGCAGTCTTCATAAAGACATCCAATTCCAAAGCACTGAATCATGAAGGGTATAGTCATGTGAATGATCCCAAGAATTATTCAAGTTCTTATAAATGGGAAGATTATAATGGTTTAGGAGCTAGAGAAAATTCTGTACGAAAATTTTGTTTTTCTTCACATCAGCCAGATTAAGAGAGTTCAAATAAATATAGGAGAAAACACCCCGCTACTTTAAATTTTCAATGAAAAGAGCAAGCTATATACGCATATAATGGGGCATCGGCCTTAATAATTGCCTCTCATTCCATTCTGCCCAGCAGAGCACCTGCTGATACTTCCAGAATCTTTGTTAGCATGTCAAATGAAAACGTGTTCCTTCTGAATTTCTTCTGAAGTCTACAGTCAGAAATAATCTTGTATGCAGAGGTCTTAGTGAAGGAAGCAGTGGTAGGTTTGATGAGGAACAACTTTTGAGAAACTAGCTATGAAGGACCCTCTTGCAGAGACACCAAGAAGACCTATTTGGTAAAACAAGAAGTAGAAAACCAGACAAAATTCTTACCCTCAGAGTGATTATTAGAGGCCTTTCCTGGAACTATGATAAAAAAATTTTCCCCATCTCCCTCCTCAACTCCACTGCTCATCCTGTGCTACCCACTTGTAGCAGAAACACAGGAAGAGGATATTACAATTCAAATATATGAGATATTTTGGGTCCTGTTTATTTAGTGTAAGTCTATATCCCTTAAAACATAATTTTGCATTTATTTAGGACATCTATAATAAAAAAATTAAGATAATCCATGTGAAGTCCTTATCACAGAACACCTAGTGAATGCTCACCACCGAATTAGTGAGTGAGGTGGGGGGGAGGGGGAGGGAATGATGATGAGGTCTCGACCTTGCATGATTGGGTGGTGGGCCATACTGAGAACCAAGAAGAAACACAGGACACAATTTATGGGTAAACTGGGAATAATAAACATAATGAATGTGAGGTCCCAGAAAGACATATACCAAGGAAGAAACAATGCAAACAGAGCATACATAAAGGGAGGAGTCTAAAAACAAGTTTCCTAATCCTAATATTTCACTTCTAGAGAGACACGTATTTACAATACAGCATTCTCTCAATATAATTCATCTACTTCTGATTGAGGATATCATTTACAAATTTCCTATCAATGATTCAAAAGATAAATGAAGAGTCAAAGAAGTGAAACTGTTCATTTCTTGAGGCCCAAAGCTATTTGGCAGAACTGCATTATTGCGCAGCGCTCCGCAAAACAAAGGTGATACCCAAGTTCTCCTCCAATCCTTAACATGTCTGAGTCCATGTGTTCTCCCAATAGTATTTGTACTATTGTCATTATATAGTATCAGTAAGGTATCTGGATATTGAAGTATTTTATTAACTAAGATTTTTGGAGATTACTTCTTGAAACCAAGACTCTCTGTATCAGCTGTCTCATATCTGCCTTCTCTGAACAGAAGATAACACCCTCTGGGTTCACTGTGCCAAGAAAGTAACACCTCACAGGAAGAGGATACGTCTTCTATGCAGTAATTATTATTGCAACGTCTGGTCGGCAGTAACACCTTGCCAGCATCTCCCACCCCACAAATGAACAAATGTACAGTATTTTCTAGAATCATTACAAGAATATGCCAGTAAAATTCCCTAACACTGTTTCCATCTTTAGTCTTCCCTACTTTTCTTCCTAATGAGATAAACGAATCCATTTCCTTATGGGTACTGGGTACCAGTTGAGACAGATAGTTCATCATTTGGCTCCTGAGTTGTCTCCTTAAAAATTATTTCCTGCTCCTACCTCATTGGGGCCTGCTATTCCCTTCTCCTGGAACACTTTTTCACAAAGTTTCCACATGGTTCACTTTTCCATTTTATGCAGGTGTTTGCTCAACTGCCATCCCCTCAGACAGGCTTTCCCTAATCATCCTCTACAAAGTAACATCATAGCCTCTCCCACCCCATCCCATTATTCTCTATCCCGTTTCTTCAGCTTATCTTTCTTTACAGCACTTTTTAGTACTTGAAATTATATACTTGTTTGCTTGTTAATTGTCTCACTACAGTGTAAGCTCCATGAGAGCCAGAATTTCATTTAGTCAACACTAAATCCAGGCCGGCCGAGTGGCACAATGGTTAAGAACTGGCTTGGGAC
>NW_017731419.1:274801-289968 GCF_001890085.2 Hipposideros armiger
CCCCACTAAATCCTCAGCACATAGAAAGGTGTTCAGTTCAAAACTGCTCAATGAAATCGGTTTTTAAAAAATAAACATTTAATAAGGAAAGACTTGTTTGTAACCATTCCTTAAACTTTTCAGTCCAAAAATTGTTTCTCAGGATCCATATTCCTTGTGTAGTCTAAACCTCTTAAAAGAGTGATTTAAAAATTGCACTGGTACGTGCATGGATCACAGCCTCAAATACGACTCTGTTGAGATGTTTCAAAATACAAAAGCAATAAAGTATTTAGGGAAAAAACATTGATTCTTTAAAAAATCAAACACAGAATTACCATGCAACTCAGCAATTCCACTTCTGGCTATCTACCCACCAAAATAAAAAACAGATATTT
Source organism: Hipposideros armiger (assembly GCF_001890085.2). Lineage (NCBI taxonomy): Eukaryota > Metazoa > Chordata > Mammalia > Chiroptera > Hipposideridae > Hipposideros > Hipposideros armiger. The sequence goes on from NW_017731419.1 coordinate 275,179, forward strand.
GTACACGTATGGTCACAGCACCATTATTCACAATAGCCAAAAGGTAGAAGCAAACCAAGTGTCCATCGCCAGATAAATGGATGAACAAAACGTGGTCTATACATACAACGGAATATTTTTAGGCCTTAAAAAGGAAATTTTGATACATGCTACAACATGGATAAATCTTGAGGCCATTATGTTACGTGAAAAATGCAAGACACAGGAAGACAAATGTCATGTGATTCTATTTATCTGAGGTACCCAAAGTAGTCAGAATCACAGAAACAGAAAGCAGACTGGTGGTTGCCAGAGGCTGGGATGTAGTATTTAATGGCCACAGAGTTTCACTTGGGGAAGATAAAAACATTTCTGGAGCAAGACGGTGGTGATGGTTGCACAACAATATGAATGTACTTAAAGCCACAGAACTATACACTTAAAACTGGTTAAAATAGTAAATGTTATGTTATATATTTTTAACCATAATTTTAAAAAAGTAAATAGAAAAAAAAACCCACTAAAAGACAGAAAAGCAATAACTTGTCTTCCCTTTTATACATTCTTTTAGTGACTTCAACTCTAGTGTAACAGAGATATATATTTACAAGTACATTTTCACACATTAAGTCTTCAACGTAGACTTAATCTCCAAATGAGGCAGTAAAGGTAGAAAAGCGAATTGACTTATCCAGAGTGAAATATATATAGTAAAACGGCAAAGCCAAAACTAGACCCCAGGCATTCTGACCCCTAACTTAGTGTTTTCTCCCTTAAACAAGAAAGCATCTCAAAAATATTCAGTCCAATAGCAACCTTTCTGAAGAGAATAGCCATGTTTCCTTACACTTCTCTATGTCTCCTGCACTGCTGACTGCTGCTTTTGTTAGTTGTCTTAAACTGCTCAAGTTCCCACTTTCATCACCCAACTGATGGGTTATGGGACAGATGTTAAATTAATTTCTAGTGCTCTGCATCACTGATGAACAATAAAAAGTTTCTGGATTGTGGATTATGTTCCACCAATATCCAACCTCCAGCATTCAAACAGCGAAGACAATTATGACTATGCTTCTCTATTTCACTCCTTCCTATTACCTGTTTTTTTCTCCTTTGCAGGAGGATAAAGCTTGTAATTTCTGTAATAAAAGAAAAAATATGTACAAAAGTAGAAAGAACAGTAAAACAAACCTCCATCCATCACCAAATTTCAACCATTACCAATTTGTTGCAGTCTTATATCACTATATCCCAATCCACTCTCCACCCAAGCCCTCTGGATTATGTTGAACCAAATCCCAGATAGTATATTATTTCATCTGTGACCATTTCCAATATGTATCTCTAAAAGAAAGGATGTAAAAGAACAACCACAATACCATTATCATATCTAATATAATGAACAATAATTCCTTAATAAGAACTTCCCAGTCAGAGTTCACATTTCCCCAATTGTTTCATTTTTTTTTTTAGTTGTTTTCAATCAGAACCTAAATAAAGTCCATACATTGTGATTGGATGACTGTCTCTTAAATTTCCTTTAACAGGTTCCTCCCGACTCCCCTTCTTTCCTCTTGTAATTTTCTTTGTTCAAGACATAAGGTTATGGGCTGGCCGAGTGGTTTGTTGGTTAAGAGTTGGCTTGGGAACACGAGCTCTGAGCAGCAAGGGCCGCCAGTTCAGATCCCACATGGGCCAATGACGCTGCGCCCTCTACAGCTAAGATGGTGAACAACAGCTCAACCTGGAGCTCGGCTGCCGTGAGTCGCCGGTGACAGTGTAGGCTGCAGTGGGCTGCCGTGAGCTACCGTAAATGGCCGGCAGCCAGTGGGAGCAGCCCTCCAATGGCCAGCGACCAACTGCCTCAGCCGGGAAAAGTGCAATGATCACAATACCAACATGGGCCAGTGAAGTGACGTCCTCTACAACTAGACTGAAGAACAAAAGGACAGCAACTTGTCTGATCCCTCTCCCCCAATTCCCCAATAAAATCTTAAAAAAAAAAAAAAAGACAAGGTTAACTATTAGTTTCCCACAGTCTGGATTTCTGCCAAATGAATCACCATACTACAGTTTAATATGCTCCTCTGACCCCTGTATTTCCTGTAATTGATAATCAGACCTAGTGACTTCATCACTTTTGGGATCATTATTGTATTTTTAAAGTTTATTTTGTGAAAACTTCTCAGGTGGTGGTTGTGTACTTCCAACAACAGGTACAAAATATCTACTTCTCAGTCTGTCACATGAACAATCATCAAGGACCACCAACTAGACTTATTAATTCACTAGGGGTTGCAATGTGGTGATATTCTATTATTCCTTCTTTATTAATTAGCTGGAATACTTCTGTAAAAGAAACTCATCAACTCTTCAGTTGTCTGATATACAGTTTGTAGCAAAAAGCAGAATAGATGAATGGTTCTTTACCTTTATTTACTACTTTTCAAAACAACTTTCCAACATTCTCTAAAAATATAAGCGAGTTTTAAAAAAAAGTATGTGTTCATGGATTTAAACATATTTGATGGGTTTCAATCCTTTGTAGTTATCCTTATTGAGGCTCAAATTGTCCCACATTTGGACAGTGGAAGCTTATTCAAACTGGCTCCTGAGACCTTAGGACATAACCCCATCTTGTCTCTGAAAGCTTCTTTACTTTTTGGGGTTACATGTGATTGCAGACATATCTTGTATTTTTCTTGCCTTAGGCCTGGAATTAGCCAGCTCTTTAAAGAAGCCCTAATTTACTGTATTTTGCCATATACAATGAGCACTTTTTTGCCCAAATTTGTGAGTGAAAAGGATGTGCATTACACATGGGTAGTACTAATTCTGTATCTATATAAATATTTTTATTTTTTTTATAAGATTTTTATTGGGGAATTGGGGGAGAGGAACAGCGCTGGGGAATTAGGGGTAAGGGAACAGACAAGTTGCTGTCCTTTTTTTGTTCTTCAGACTAGTTGTGGAGGACGCTGCTTCACTGGCCCAAGTTGGCACCATCATTGCGCTCTTCCAGGGCGAGACAGATCAGTCGCCGGCTTCTGGATGGCCTCTCACTGAGGCTGCTGGCCGCTCACGCTGGCTGCTGGCTACACACGGTAGCCCATGGCAACCCAGCTCCAGGCTGAGCTGTTGTTCAGCATCTTAGCTGTAGAGTGCAGTGTCACTGGCCCTCATATGTGGGATCTGAACCGGGGCTCTCTGGCGTCCCGAGCCAGCTCTTAACAAACGTGCCACTCGGCCGGCCTTGAAATGATTTTAAAGGTTTCAGAACAGATTATAAAATACAAAGAGCCAGATATTGCTAAATAAAGCTTCTCTAGCCACTCCAGAATCTCTAATTTCCCCACTTACTTATGAAAATAATACATGTTCATTATTTAAATTAAAAAACAAAATACACCGGCAGAGTGGCGCATTGGTTAATAGTTGGCTTGGGATGCCAGCTCTGAGCAGCAGGGCCCTGGTTCGTATCCCACATGAAGGCCAGTGACACTGCCCTCTACAGCTAAGATTGTGAACAACAGCTCGACCTGGAGCTGGGCTGCCGTGAGTCCGTCTGCGACAGTGTAGGCTGCAGTGGGCTGCCATAAGCTACCGTGAGTGTCCAACAGCCAGCATGAGTGTCCAGCAGCCAGTGTGAGCTGCCAAGAGCCACCGTGAGTGGCCGTCCAGAGGCCAGCGACCGATCTGCCTCACCCGGGAAGTGTGCAATGATAATACCAACATGGGCCAGTGAAGCAACGTCCTCCACAACTAGACTGAAGAACAAAAGGACAGCAATTTGTCTGTTCCCCTTCTGCGATTCCCCAACACTGTTCCCCTCCCCCAATTTCCCAATAAAATCTTAAAAAGTAAAAATAAAATAAATCACAAGAAAGTATAAAGGCAATTCCCTAACATCTGCCTCCCTTCCCACAAAGATAACTAGTAACAATTTGATTGCTCATCAGTCTTTTTGACATAAACTTTAAATAGTTTGAAATAAGAATATTTTACAACTAGTGCTGTAAAAAGTTATTTCTTTTCATTTCATAATATATCAGGGATATAGAAATCTGGCCACACTGAGGATCATTTCCAGTTTGTCAATATTATAAACAATCCTGCAATCCTTCTATTATTACATTTATCTTTGACTACTCTAAATCATGCCATTAGAATAAATATCAAGAAGTAGGATTACTGGATTAATTTGGAGGTGTACTGTCAGAAAAATTGGAATTTATACTCCTGCCAACTCTGTGTGAAAATGGCAAACACTCTGGTCATTATTAATCTTTGCCAATCTAACAGGAAAAAATGATTTCTTTATTTTAATCTGCTTTTTAAATTATAAGTGAAACTGAATCTCAATATATTAGCCTCTGTGTTTCTTTATATTCTTTGCCTATTTTTCTATTTGAATGTTCATTGTATTAATTTGTAATACTTTCTATATTAATGTTAAAATATCAAGAGAGAATATTCATAATAGCCTTTTAAAACAATGATAGCTTTTGTCATAAATGTTTAAACTTTTTACATAGTCAATTCTGTCCATCTTTTCCTTTTGTAACTTATAGGCTTCATGCTTATTATAAATATTTTTATATCAAGAAACAAATTACACACACACACACACACACACACACACAGAGTCAGACAATGAAGTTTGCGAACTCATCCTAGAAAAAGTGCTACATACCTCACTGCTGAATATCACTATGGTCACTTTCGAAGTATTCCCCTTGGGAAGCTATGCACCAACGCCAGCGCCTAGTCCCACCCTTCAAAGCAATTTTGGAACTCTTTTTCTGGAATAACCATCAGAGCTGTTGCCATATTACCCTTGATGTCCTGAATGGCATCAAAATGTCTTCCTTTCAATATTTTCTTTATCTTCGGGTAAAGAAAGAAGTCATCGGGGGCCAGATCAGGTGAGCAGGGAGAGTGTTCCAATACAGTTACTTGTTTACTGGCTAAAAACTCCCTCACAGACAGTGCCGCGTGAGCTGGTGCATTGTCATGATGCAAGAGCCATGAATGGTTGGCGAAAAGTTCAGGTCATATAACTTTTTCACACAGCCTTTTCAGCACTTCCAAATAGTAAACTTGGTTAAGTATTTGTCCAGTTGGCACAAATTCATAATGAATGATTCCTCTGATACCAAAAAAGGTTAGCAACATCACTGCAACAAGTTCATGAACTTAATTGTCACACCTTGTATATAAATGTAAGTAGTTAGGAAGGACAATGCTATATGAACAAGTTCTTTTAATTTGTGTTGTAATCTCCAAATTATGTAGGTAAACACATCCTTCAATCAGAGCAGAAAGCTGACATTAGATAAAGAGTTTACAGCACAATTAAGTAATTCTATGTGATAATTTAAAATTTTTTATAAAATCCTAAATATGAAGATAACTCAATTATCTGGTGTTGCTTAGAAACAAGATGGATACTTTTTCCAAAAAACTGGAAGATGCTTTCAGGGAAAAGAAACTCAATTAGTCCTCTATCTAACTGCCTGTAGCTGAAAACACTGTGCATCCAGGGTAAAAACTGCAGCTATGTCTCCCTCATCCCTCTCCTCTGTATCAAACTGGCTCACCAATCCCACTGCAAACAACTTAGACCAAGTCATTAGTTATTACCTCTTCCTTGAATTGTCACAAAATCAAACTTGGTCTCTGCTTCCAGTCTAATACATCTACCACACCAACGCCAAATTAATCTTTCTAACAGTGGTTTGTTCAATCAAGAATACAGAATAAGTACAAACTCCTAGTCACAAATCCATATCAGTATTTCCCAAAATGTATTCTATAGAACACTAGTCTTGCAACATAAAATGAAATGAGCCTTTTAAAAAATCCTGGTTAGGTTGGGAAATACCACTTACTATAGCCTAATTTTGTAAATTATTCATTAAATATTTGAGTATTGACTATATGCCCTACGCTAAGTGCTGGGGGTTATAGCTGTGAACAAAACAGGCTTGGTTCTCATGTTGCTTACAGTCAAGTGAGAAAATGAATATTTAAACAAATTATAGAAATAAAATTATACACTGGGGTAAATACCATGAAAAGCATGGGCTGCTATGAGAAAGAATGAGTAATCTGATTTATTGATATCACTAAGCCCAAAGACATGAAGAATACATACAGCATACAAAAGAGAGATCTTGACTTAAATACATACATAAATACAAATAATACATAAATATAAATAAGGCCTGACAGTATTTACTGACAGAGGTAGTAGCAATGTGATGCTGGGGAGTTAAGGCAGAGTATGCAGTTTATCCTGGAAAAGCAAGAAGGCCAAGGTGGCTAAGGCAGAGGAAGTGGGGGAGAAAAGGGGATAACGTGAGATGAGGCAGGAGAGGTAGGTAGAAGCTGGTCATACACAGCACTACAAAAGACTCGGAGTCCTGAAGCTAAGAAACCTGTTTAACTTTGCTTAATTCAACCTTTTCAAACTGAATCATAGAAACCTTTCTAAGGAAAACCAGTAGTAGGGCATATGCAGTGTTCGACAGAACACATTTTCAATCACAGGATAGCAATCAAGGTATGACACATTTTGAGAGAAAGTAACAATATGAAAACTGGTTTTTAAAATGTATTTAAATTTTGAATTAAAAAAAATCAAAAGGTATTAAGCAGAACAAAGTTAACACCATAGGCCTGCAACTGCTATCTTTAGAAAAACCTGCTTGTAAGGTTGGTCCTGGCTGGTCTCTGGAACTTGGATTTTGGATGTTCCCACCATCCCTTTACTGGTAAGGATGGTTCACTGTGCAAACAATATGGTTTATGCTGAATATCTGCTTTCCTACTGGGAGCCTAAAGTTTGGTACATGCTAAGAAGTAGGTGCCTATGTGACTAGCCCTTAATAAAAATTCTGGGTACTGAGTCTCGACTGAGCTTCCCTAGAAGTCATTTCATGTGTGCTGTCACAAGTCAGTGCTGGAAGAGCTACATGTATCCTGTGTGACTCCACTGGCTGAATACTCTGGGAAGTTTGTGTCTGGTTTCCTTTGGACTTCACATCATGAAGCTTTATCTTTGCTGATTTTTCTGTGTATCCTGTGCTGAATAAATAATAGACATGAGTATGACTAGATGCTGAGGTCTGTAAGTCGTCCTAGTGAACCTGGGATGGTCTTAGGGATTCCAACACAGCTACAAAATGGGATACTGTGAAAGGTCTCCCTCTACCTCTGTCCTCCAGCCTCCCCGAGAGCAACTATAGTACTTTGGAATAAATACCTAGCTAGTATTCAAGTATAAAGCTATTTTTTTAAAAAAGAAATTCACATAAAAATCAGTACAGTGGCTACCTTAAGAGATGAGGTAGGTGGCTGTGGTTGGGAAGAGGCATAAGGTTGGGGTTTTAGAAGGTTTAACACTGTTCTATTTCATGGCCAGGGTGGTGTCAGCTTTAAAATAATGTTAAAATAAGTTAAACTTAAATTTGTTTAATGTGCTTCCTTGTATATGTATTATTTCAAAATAAAAAATGTTTTGCTGTAGCAAGTGCAGATTTGAAAGTTGTTAGCTGAAGCCTTGAAACTAAATCCATTTCCTAAAGAAAAGGACACAGAAGAATGAACGGAAGGCTAAGTACTGAGCCACAGGAAATGCTGGTAATTTGGAATCTGAAAGAGAACTGAGTAAAGGAAAACATGGAGCCTGGGGAGTTCCCAGAATAGGCGGCCTGGAAGAAGCAGCATCTAAAAGCTGTACTTCAAATTGAGAAGCCATCTCTTTCCTCTATGTTACCAGCAAGTTTGGAATACACTTCAATTTTAGTATTATCACTCTGGAAGGACAATTATTGTTAAGATTTCTATGTCCTCAAAGTGATTAAGTTCCTAGAGTACTGGGACTGTGTCCTTTTTCAGTAACTATGTATTCTAAGTACCTTGAAGAGTGCCTAACTCATAATGGGCCCTGAATAAATCAGGTGCTTAGAAATGCAGAATGAAATTGGGAAAGGCCCACATCACAGAAGCCACAAAAGGAAAGAATGTAAAGACTTCTGTGATCAGTTTTCTTCCTTTTTCCTCTTTTTCTCTACCTTTAGCAAACTCTCAGGTCTTCACTGTGTTTACTGAATTCCTTCCACGCTACTGCTACCTCCTCATTGTTTCTTCAACAACGATCTGAACACCAACTATGTGAGCTTATTGTCTAATGCAAGGCATATTTCAGTAAATAAATAACACAAAGTTGCAAGTGGATACAGAGATAAATAGGAACATGGCATGGAAGATGCAAAAGGGTGATTAGGAAAGGCTTTCATGGAAAGATGACAACTCCTCTGGTCCTTGAAGGATTTTAGAATTTAAACATGGAGAAATGTAGGTACTACGGGCATTTCAATAGAGAGAACAGCCTAAGAATTAATAGGTATAAGAGAGACACCACATAAGGAAATATGAGGCAAGAAAGACAGGAACTGATTAGATAAGAGTAAGTAGGAAAGAAGTAAAGATTATGCCACTGTCCAACTAGGTAGAGCTGATAAAGGAGACCAAAATGGAGCAGCCAGAGAGGGAGACGAAAACCAGAAGGCTGTGGGCTCAGAGAATTCAGGAGAGGAAACTGAACTGTAAGTGAAAATCTGGAAAAAGCAGATGTTGTATAATTCTTTAAAGAAAGGCTGCAAAAAGATGACAAAGGAGTAAGGCAGTAGAAAGAAATGTGGAAGTTTGGAAAGGCGTGTGATGGAGGAGAGGGAGATACTACAGCAAATAAGTTAAGTGGATAGGAATGATGTAGTAAAGCAGTTTTCAACTGGGGTGAGTTTGCCCCACTAGGGACATTTGACAATCTCTGGAGGCAATTTTGGCTGCCACAGTTAGGGTTGTGGAAGGGTATTACTGGCATCTAGCTGGAGATGCTGGCTAAATATCCCACAATGCACGGGACAGTCTCCCACAATAAAGAATTATCTGGCCCCAAATGTCAATAGTGCCAAGGTTGAGAGAAACCCTGCAGTGGAGTAAAGGGGTGCAGGAGAAAGATTAACCCCAAGAAGCATCAGAAGCAAAGTCTTTGGTAAAGCAAGAACATTCACGGAGAAGGAACACTTTTGGTTCTCTATCTAGTGATCCTGATTAGAGCACGATGCTCGAAGTAGTTTTATGCATCATTTATTTGAAAAGTCTATTGAAATATGAAGACATTTCAACTTTTCCCATAAACATCAACACAATGTGCATACTTAAATCATTATCTACCCTGTGACTATTTGATATAAACCTTTTATCTTTTGGGATACAGTCAGAGTTTAAAATGTGGAATATGTCTTTTTTTTTTTTTAATTCTACATACGCACAGAAATCACGCTCATTAAAAGGTTAACAGATATAGATGATCAGTCCACTGCATAGATATAAACATCTTTGTGTCCTTTCATGCTGTGACAGGTGACCAACCTCACTGTCCTTAATAAGCATACCAAAGCCTTCTAGTTAATGATTATCTGTTCCCTAAAATGTAATCATAAACAGAGATGAATATCAAACTGGTAATAGTATCCACCAATAGAAGGCACAGTGCTACTGCATTCTTTATCCCTATGTCTTGTCAATCAATAGTATCTGAGTTATATTTTAAGAACAGTACAGTAACAGGAGTCTTTAGCAGAGAATAATTTGTGCAAAACTGCTGGGGCATCTGTCCAGTGTAGCCCAATCTTTCCATAAGTAAACTACCCTATAATAAATTGTTATATTCTATGGAGTTGTCTGCTTCTTTCGGTCTGAAGATACCTTCTCATTACGGTGGCCATTACACTTTTGCCCCACTGTAGGACAGTCCATATACTAGTATAATTTTACTTTATAAAATTTCCTATATACCATCTAGAAACTAGTTACAAATGATCTATATTTCCGGGGCTTGTGCTGCCTGCGCCACTCAGCCAATAGACCGACACAGGAGCTAGGCTATTTAGAATACACGTTTATTAGCAGAGCACCAGTGATCTGAGAAGGAAGCAGGTTAACACCTCCAAAAAATGCCTTAACATTCTCAGACCCGCGTGGGGTATTTAGGGAAAATCTGGGCGATCCTCAAGAGGCTACGTGATGGGTGTGTGTGTGTGTGGGGGGGTCCTGCATGGAGCCTTCCCTCTGGCCAAGTGATTCTCTGGTGGAGTCAGCAACCCAGGAACAATGATGGGAGTAGCCTGGAAAGAATGCTCCACCACAGAGATTGTGATCAATAAGCTTAAGGGTATTGATCATAAATTTCAGGGTAATGTTTTATCCCTGGGTGGGACAGGGGACATTCTGAGCTCAAGCTGCAGGAAGCTGATCTATTGTTAAGCTACAGGTAGGTCAAGGAAGGTGAGGCCGGGAGGCAGCGAGGCCTCTATTGTGGGGGGCCCAATGGGCCCTGTTTCAATAATACTATATGAAAAGGATGCCTACAAAGCACCAGTTTTTTAATCTTTATTAGATTGATTGGGGTGACTTTGGTTAGTAAAATTACATAGGTTTCAAGTGTACATTTGTAGTACAATAAAACATCTATATATTGCATTGTGTGTTTACCATCCAGAGTCGGTTCTCCTTCCTTCCATCGTCATATATTTGAAAAGCACCAGTTTTTTAAGTTGCAAAGTGATACTGTTATAGAAGGCTAAAATGAGTTGATAGTAGTTATAAACATGGGGTTATAACTATACTTGGTGGGTAGTGCAATATACTTCAAAACCACAATTAGCTTGGGCCAGCCAAGTGGCGTGTTGGTTAAGAGTTGTCTTGGGGGTGTCTTGCTGCAGCGACGCGAGCGGTTTCCAGGAACCTCTGTTTCGAGCAAAGACCAAGGATTGTTTTAAGAAAATGGCAGACAAGCCCGACATGGGGGAAATCGCCAGCTTCGACAAGGCCAAACTGAAGAAGACGGAGACGCAGGAGAAGAACACCCTACCGACCAAAGAGACCATTAAGCAGGAGAAACGGAGTGAAATTTCTTAAGAACCTGGAGGACTCCCCACCCCCGTCATCTTGGAGACTCCAGTCGTGATGTGGAGAAGGAGCCACCTGCAAGATGGACACGAGCGACAAGCTGCACTGTGAACCCAGGCACTCCACGCCCATGCCATCGGTCTGTGGGTCTCTGAGGGGACCTCCCCCCAATCGCACTGCCACATTCTCCAGTTTGCCCTGGGATATTGTAGAAAATTATTTGCATGATTAATGAAAATAAAACACACCTCGTGGCAAAAACAAAAACAAACAAACAAAAAAAAGAGTCGTCTTGGGACGCCAGCTCTAAGCAGCAGGGCCCCGGTTTGGATCCCACATGAGGGCCAGTGATGCTGCGCCCTCTACAGCTAAGATGGTGAACAACAGCTCAACCTGGAGCTGGGCTGCCATGAGTAGCCGTCAGCCACTGTGAGCGGCTGGCAGCCGGCGTGAGCTGCCATGAGCAGCCATCCAGTGGCCGGCGACCGATTTGCCTCACCCGGGAAGAGCGCAATGCTAATACCAACATGGGCCAGTGAAGCAACGTCCTCCACAACTAGACTGAAGGACAAAAGGACAGCAACCTGTCTGTTCCCCTTCCCTTATTTCCAAATGCTGTTTGCCTCCCCAAGTTCCCCAATAAAATCTTTAAAAAAAAACTACCACAATTAGCTTGATCATATAAATTTTGCTTTGTATCATAAAGCACGAAGACTATTGACATACGAGTATGTATTATATGAAAGGTACTGAGAGAAATTTAAGCAAAACACTGCTTTCAATTAAGAGAATTTCATTCATTTAAACATTTTCTGAGCATCTACTATATACTAATAATTAGCCCATGGGGATATAACAATGAACAGACATAATCTTTGCTTTTCAGGTACTTAGGGGCAAGCTGGTAAATAAGCAATTACAATATAGAGGAAACATACGAGGTGTGATCAAAAACTACAGTGAACGTTGCTGCCGAGTGCCAGCCAACGGAAAGGCAGGGATCTTCAATATGGGAAGTGTCGCGTAAAAACTTAGTAACAATGTGTGACAAGTTTCAACTTGTTCGGTGCAGGTTGAGAGAAGGTGTGTTTTAAAGTGTGCTGCAAATCATTCTTCATCATAACAACGCTCCGTGTCATGTGACTTCTGGCTCTTCCCCAAAGTCAAAATGACCATGAAAGGTAAACGTTTTGAGTCGATGCAGGACATTGACGCAGCCCCGACAGCTCAACTAAAGACATTCACTAAAGAGGACTTCCAGAACTGCTTCAGAAAGTGGCAAGAACAATGGGATAAGTGTGTTCAAAGTGAGGGAGAGTGTTTTGAGGGGGGACTAATGACAATGTGTCTTTTACTGTAATAAACTTCTTAAAAATTTAAACATTCGCTGTATTTTATCACACTACGTAGATTAGTGGAGATGAAGAATTCTGGAGCCAAACTGCCTGGGTTTGGAACTTGCTCTGCCATTTATAAGCTGTGTAATCTTGGGCAACTTTTTAAAGGTTCTCTGTGTCTGGTGATAATAAAAGTGTCTACCTTATGAGGTTGTTGAGAAAGTGACATCTGAGATAAGATGTAAGACTGACAACTTAAAAAGCGTGAACTTTTTCCTTTTCTTGATGAAGATATTGGGGGGAGAGGTTGGATGCCAAAATAATGCTCTAAAACTACGTGAAAGTCCAAGGTAAGAACAAAACCTGGTTCACTGAGGGAAATAAAAGTAATCCTATATTTAGAATGAGAAGGGGTTGTGGCAGTAGTGAGATATGAGCCCAGAGAAGCAGCAGAGGCTAAATAGCAAAAAGCCATGTGATCCATGACAAGTTGTTATTGTTTAATTTTTTAAAAATACATACATAATTGTTTTAATTAAGTGACTTTTTATTACTCAAGAATTAATAAGCCCACAAGACACAAAGAACACATACATATAGAAGAGAAAGACTGGCTTAAATATTCAAAAGCTGAAATCCAAACAGCATTAAAAGGCATTTACTTAATTTTGAAAAGTTGATGGAGAAAAAAGGAATGTCTGAGAATCTGTTCTAAACACCATAATGTGTTCTCACACAGATTACCCAAACAAGAACCCTGAGGAGGGTGATACTACCCATTTTACAGATGTATAAACTCAGGTACAAGGAGGTTAACTTGCCCAAAGTACAAAGGTAAAAAACTAGACATCAAAACAAGAAGGGTGTTCTTCATATTCAAATGTGACAAATTTGATTTTTCCCAATAATTCCAATTCATGATATTATAACTTCTAAATGTATACCTCTTTTCCTTGTTTTAAAACTAATTACAAATTACTATGTTGAAGTTTAATTTATTTGACTGAAACCAACAAAGGGTGAAGTATATCAAGTTGGGAAATTTAACTCTCCTTTGTCAGACTTTATTTTTGAAGCATGTGACAGAACTATGACCTAGCAATTAAGGCTACAATAAGAAGTCTCTATCAAAGCTACTACTAACATTTGCTCCAAACTCATCTAGTTCTGTCACAGTTTTTTCGCTTACCAGAAAATTCTCATGTCTAGTCTCAAGCAAGCAAAAAATATTTTGGGAAAGTCTGAAGACAAGAATAACCAGGTCCTATGAAGCAAATTATGCGATTTTCCTCTAAAGAACAATTCACAAATATATCCCAGATAAAACAGGCCTAAATATAATTTCAAAATATAAGGGAAAAAAGACATTTTACTTGAAGTTAGTTCTGGCATTCAAGTCTCCCCCTAAAGAAGGACGGGAGGGAGGGAGAGAGGAAATTGCACAGTAACAACACAATTCATTTATTGCTTTTTCCAGGATTCCTCTTTAGTAGGTAAGATTTTTTTCATAAAATTTAAGGGACTGTTATGCTTTTTATCTAAGTGAATACTTTTAGAAAATAATTAGATGCAAGCAAAGAACACTGTATGTCTAGTCTAATTGATTTTTCCATTACACTTTCAAGACAATAACACACCTCGTTTATTAAAAAATTGTTTTACAAAGCACTTTTTCACGTTATTAGTTCATCCTAACAACTCACTGAGTATCTATAACATACCAGACACTGTGCTACATACTGTAGACTTAGGCTCAAAGTACACAGAGTTATGTGGAAAAGTCAGACATACAAGCAAATGATTATAGTACAGTGCAATGAGGGCTGGAGAGCGGTCCAAAGTACTAAGAGAGTGAGTGTGTAACTACTGGTAAAGTTTGAACTAAATCTAGAAGAATAAAGACCAACGTATCAATCTCCAAAGAATTGGCTTAAATTATAAGGATTTTATTTGTCCTAGGGAGAAATCCTGGTAGTGGAAGCCCCAGGCCCAGTACAGTATGTATATAAAATGATGCTATCACAACCCAAGTTCAATGTATTGGGTCGTCAGAAAAGTCATGATGTATTTTGTCTCTTTTTCAAAGGTCATTGATTTATATAAACAACAAAGATCAATCAATGATATATTGCCCATTTTGTGCGATAACCTTTTCTCATCTTTCAGTGAGCTTCATAATTCCTCATTCATAGAAGGACCTGTCTTTATTTGTGAAAGACTGAACAAGGTTCTGAATTACAGCCTACGGCCTCATCTGAATTGAACGTTATACCACGCAAGGAGTTTTGAAGAGAGTGAAACAAGTGGAAGTCTGGTGGTGCAAGGTCAGGCGAGTATGGTGGGTGTGGTAACAGCCCATCCAAGCTCCAATAATTTTTGATGGGTAATCAAACTTGTGTGTGGTCTTGTGTTGTCACGATGGAACACAACTCCTTTACAATTAACAAGCTCTGGATGTTTCTGGATGATGGATTCGTTCAAACTGTCCAATTGC
>NW_017731419.1:296284-298558 GCF_001890085.2 Hipposideros armiger
TCCTGCTATGTGAAGACGTGCTATTGTAATTCAAAGCAGAAGCAACACTGCTTAGAGCTTCTCCAAAAAAAAACAAAACAAAATAACGTGAGAAAGTTCTCATCCTCGGGATAAGGCTAGTAAACAGTTTTGCAAACGATAAAGACTGAAAAAGGCACGCTGTTAGCCATTCAAGTACTCCAAGCACCGACTCCTTTATCAAACACTCAGTATTGTCTCCCTTCAAACCTGTCAAAGCGCAATTCCAGTCTGATCCAGAATCAGAAACTTACCCGGACAATCTAACTTCTCCCCCTGGGAGCAGCCATCCACAGGCCTGCTCCCTCTCCAATTCTGGCTGGCCGCTCTCACGTCCACCCAGGGACAGTCGCAGCCCCGCAGCCCGGTAAACACGCACCAGAATCTCGGGAGCGGTTTCCCGGCGTCCTGGGAGCGGCGGGTCCCGCCCCTCGGAGCCAAGAGCCCGGAGTCCGCCAGGCCGCCGCCGCCGCCACCTACGACCGCTCTTCCCGCCCCGGGCGCCACACCTCGCGCTGCTGCCCCCGGGACGGCGGCGCACAGCCCAGCCCGCCTCTGAGTGCACGGGGACCGGCCAGTCCGCTGCTGCCGCCGTCGCCTCATCCCCAAACGGACGCCTGCCACTTCCCCGTCGGCGGCCGGGCGCCTCCCGCGGCGGCCCGGCACCAGCGCGGTCCCCTCACTGCCCAGGCACGGCCCCTTCCTCGCCGGGACGCTCCGCGCCGCTTTGGGAACAGCCTCGGCTCGCAGCCTCAGAGACACCGAGGAACACTCACCCCGGAGGCTCCTCCCGCCGCTGCTGCTGCTGCCGCCGCTGGGACCGCGGCCGTCGCCCCCGCCGCCGCCACCAGCAGCACCACCGTCCGCACGGGCGCCAGCACCCACAGCCATTCTCCTCCTCCTGCCGCTGCCGCCCTCTCCGCTCCTGTCAGTGGCTCAGGCTCCGGGACTGCTCCAGGTTCCCTTCGCCGCCATTTTGCCTCCTAGAGGGAGCATCGGCTCGACGCGGCCCCAGAGCGCCTGCGCAGCGCTGCGGAGCCGACCCGAGCCCCCCTCCCGCTCCCGACGTACAGTGTCCGCGGTCACGTGGGCCGGAGGCGCGCGCGCGCGCCGCGCACAGCCGGGGAGGCGCGTTCGCGCGACCCGGAGGTTTTGGAGCCGAGTGGCGCGCATTATTCCCGCTCCACGCCGGGGAGTGGGGTTCTTGGCGCTCGGAGTTAAAGTTCGTTGTAGCATCCTGCTTATTACAGGGAATGGTGACAAATCGTTAAATGTATTAGATTGTAATGATAATAACTACGTTATGGACTACCAGTTCTACCAATTCATGTTTTCATTCGGCGGCCGGCATCCTGACTGATCGCACACAATGTATGAACCTTAAAGGGGAGTCTGCGCTCCCGCGAAGTCTTTTCTGACATTCTTAGTGTTTCGGTGGCTTCTTGGCAATTTATCTTAAGCCCTGTCTGCGTAGTACTTTTACAGACACCACCTTGCTAGTTGTATAGTAGGTTAAAAAAAATCTTGAAAAGTTTTTCTCAACAAGATACCTTCATAAACGACGGACAATAATTGATGAAAGCCCACTATTGCAACGTGGAAAAGCAAAATCCCTCTTCCCTAGGTGTTTCTTGTCCGGGAGGTTGCAAAAATTTCAGCGATGCAATAACAAAACACAATTATAGAGCACCTTACAGTTCTCAAAACACCGTTTTTTTTAAAAAAAAGGCTTAATTTGAACACCCAAACTACTCTAGTAGTCGGAGCAGGTATTATCGCCGTTTTACAACTAAGGGGATAGACTTTAACATACCAAGTCGTTTGCCCAGGGCACACACGTAGGATTAACAAGTAGGCAAGCCAAGACTAGAAACCAGACATTCCGACCTGTCGCCCGGTCATTACCCTTCACAATTCTTCTACAGGCCTTGGCAGTACAAGATGTACTAGTCTTCTGGGAATTTATTTAAAAACCTCTTTAAAGTATTTGCATTTTTAATATCTACCCAGCCTTGGGAAACAAGTTTTCTAAGTCCCAGTCTTTCTGTTGTTGTTAAACTACCTGTAAGCTTCAAAGAACAAAAGCAATTGGGCCAGCCGAGTGGCGCGATGGTTAAGAACTGGCTTGGGAAGCCAGGGGGCCCCTGTTCGGATCCCACATATGAGGGCCAGTGACACTGCTGAAGAATAACTCAACCTGGAGCTGGGATGCAGCCCCTGTGGCAGTGGGTTGCCATGGGCTACTGTGTGTAGCCA
>NW_017731419.1:304798-309298 GCF_001890085.2 Hipposideros armiger
TAACTTGTTTTGCAAATAAACTAGGTATGGAATGTTTGATTTTCATTATAAATCTGAAGTCAGCAAGCACTTGAAAGGTTTCTTATAAATTATGCCTCTTTTTGAAATTTTGGATTCTGATAACTAACTTCCACTAGCATCAACTTTAAAAGAAAAAAATGTTACCTCATTTTTAAAACAATAACTCAGTATTAAAAAGTGACCTTCCTGTTTCTTTTTAGAGTGCAGAAGTTTAATTTTGTTTTATTACCATTGTACAATATACTTTTTAGCTTATGGGTTAAATCTTAGTCTTGCTTCTTCAATCAATTAGTAACTTGAGTGAGTACCTATGTGATTATATTTTGCTAGATGCTGGGAATCCACCTATGAATAAAATTGTACTACATACTGGGGTGCCAAAAAAAATGTATACAAGTGGATACTTTAGTCAACATTGCTCAAGCAGTAGTTCGCCATAATTGGAAGTGTCTGGACGCTGATGGTAACCACCTTGAGCACCTCTTATAACTGCAGAAGTCAAACGGGACTTGTATTCACCTTTTGTTACTGGTAGATATTGAGTATTACAATTTTAATAGTTTTCCTTTCCTAAAATGTGTATATATATTTTTAGCACCCTCTGTATTTGTATGGGTATTTGATTAATGTCGGCCTTCCCCATTGAATAAATATACTATCTTTCTTCAGCCAAAACATTACTGCAAACGTACAAAATGATGCCTAAAACATCAACGTGGCAGTAATATATTATTCTGCTAATGACACCAGAATTTTCTCTTTTACCAGGCTAAAAAGAATTTTCTCTCTCAGCATCCCTGATTTTTTTTCTCCTTAAAACACACCTGCTAAAACACTCAACAAACCAGGAATATAAGGAACTTATCTCAACATAATAAAGGTCATGTATGAAAAATCCATCATGTTCAATGGTCAAAGACCGAAAGCCTGTCTTCAGGAACAAGACAAGGATGTGCATTTTCACCACTTCTAATCAATATAGTACTGGACGTCCTAGCTAAAGCAATTAGGGTAAATAAATAAATAAGTAAATAGACATTCAAATGGGAAAGAAGTAAAATTATCTTTTGAAGATAACATTACCCTTATATGTATAAAACTGAAGATTCCACCAAAAAAACCCCACCACCTAATAAATTATGTTAAAATTAATAAATGAATTCAGCAAAGTTGCAGGATACAAAACCAACACACAAAAACACGTTGAATGAATGAACAACCCAAAAAGGAAATTTAAAAAATCAATCCCATTTACAATAGTATAAAGAAGAAGAAAATACTTAGGAACAAATTTAGCCAAAGAGATGAAAAACTTTTACACCAAAAACTACAAAGCGTTGTGGAAAGAAATTAAAGACACAAATAATTAAAAAGACATCCCGTGTTCATGTACTGGAAGACTTAATATTAACATGACAATACTAGTCCAAACAATTTATAGATTCAATGTAATTCCTATATAAAAAAAAAAATCCCATGGCATTTTTCTTGCAGAAATAGAAAACCTATCCTAAAATTCATATGGAAGCTCAAGGGGCCCCAAATAGCCAAAACAATCTTCAAAAAGAAAAATGTTAGACATCTCACATTTTCTGATTTCAATACTATAAAGCTACTGTAATCAAAACAGTGTATCACTGGCACCAAGACAGATTTACAGACCAGTGGAATAAAAGACAAAGTCCAGAAAAACCTTCACATCAAGTGATTTTTCAAGATGACAAGACTATTCAATGGGAAAATGACAATCTTTTCAACAAATGCTGTTGGGAAAACTGGATATCCATATGCAAAGCCCTAAGCGTAGGAGTTTTTTAGAAGAGTTTTATAGGGGGAAAGCTTCACGACATTGGATTTGGCAATGATTTCTTGGATATGACACCAAAATCATAAGCAACAAAAGAAAAACTAGATAAGCTGTACTTCATCAAAATTAAAAACTTTTGTGCATCAAAGGACACTCAACAGAGAGAAAGGCAATGCAAAGAATGGCAGAAAATATTTGCAAATCATATATCTGATACGGGATTGATATCCAGAACACATAAAGAACTCGTACCAACAAGAAAAAACAACTTGATTTAAAAGTGGGCAAAGAAGTTAAATAAATATTTCTCCAAAGGAGATATACAAAAGGCTGAGATGCTAACATCACTCATCATTTGTGAAATGCAAATCAAAACCACAATGAAATGCCACTTCACACCCATTAGGATGGCTATTATCAAAATAATAAAAATAACAAGTGTTGACCAGGATGTAGCAAAATTGGAATATACAGCGCTAGTGGGAATGTAAAAGTTTCTGGGTATATACCAAAAAGAAATGAAAGAATGCACTCAAACAGATATTTGTACACCCATGCTCACAATATTAGTCACAATAGCCAAAAAGAAAAAAAAAAAGGAAGCAGACCAACTATCCATTGACAGATAAATGAATGAACAAACTGTGGTATATACATACAATGAGATATTATTTGGCCTTAAAAATGAAGGAAATTCTGACAAATGCTACAATATGGATGAACTTGAAGATATTATGCTAAGTGAAATAAATCAGTCACATAAGGACTAATATTGTATCATTCCACTTATATGAGGTTCCCAGAATAGTCAAATTCAGAGAGACGGAAAGAAGAACAGTGGTTGCCAGAAGCTATGGGTAAAGAGAAAAAGGGAGTTAGTGTTTAATACGCACAGAATTTTAGTTGGGGAAGACGAAGAGAGTTCTGGAGATAGACGGTGGTGATGGTTACACAACAATGTGAATGTACTTAATGCCACAGAACAGTACACTTGAAACAGGTTAAAATGGCAAATTTTATGTTATGCATATTTACCACAATAAAAACAAAAATAATACCAGCTATGCATCGTTCCTATTGACTATCCTAGTCTAAAATCTCATCTCATCTCTTCATACCCAGATAATGGCAACAGCTACTGTCGTACCTGGTTCATTCCATTCCCTTCTCATTCTAACTTCATCTGTAGATCACTGACAGGTTCATCTTGCTGGTTTATCACATTAATATCGAGCCTCCAAACTTTCAAAGGCTCTCCATATCTTGCAAAAGAGGATAAAAATAGAAATCTCAATCCAGTACTCAAACTCTTCTGTAGACAGATATCCTTCCAATTGTCTAATATTTTCCTTTTAGTCTCCCAAAGAAATTCAGTCAACAGTGTCAGCTCATCCTAGTTTCTCTCTATTCCCTCCCCCAAAGCTAATCTCCACATTATACTCTTGCTCTTACCTCACAAAGTAGCTGCTCCAATCTCTCTGTAAATCTAAACCCTCACAGGCTAGCTCAAGTCCCAAGTGTTCCAGGAAGTTCTTTAGACTCCTGAGGCCTCATTTATCCCCCTCTAAGCAGAATACCTACAGCATTCTTTGTATTGGTAGTACTAGATTGTCTTCTAGATTCATAGAGGTATACATCTTATTTTTCTTAAGGGCAAAGTCTATACATTACACTTCCTTTTTTCCTGTAGCACTTAGTATAATGCAAAACCCAAAGCAGATCTTCAATAATCACGTGTGTAATTGAACACAAGGTATGATGTTGGATGTGTAAATTTCATTGATTATGAAATCAAAATCATTTGATATTATTGTATTTCTGAAGGTTAACCTGTGGCACACAACAAAGAAAATTGCTGTGATTCAACAAGACACATAGAAACTAGGTGGCATAACCTGGCAAACACAACACAGGTGTTTTAAATCCTAAAATTAGAGTCTGATACAAAACACTTGCTGAAATGCTGGTGTTGGGGCACAGACAATATAGTAGTTTAGATCATGGGCAGAGTATTGACCTATATGGTGTTTTACTGAATGTATGCAAGAATGAGCCATGCTGTAATTGGGTAAAAAAGTAGTCACAGGCCTATGAAAACACTAAATGAAATGTCAACCAGTTTTTATTAAATTCTGGTTAGGAAAAAAATCATCAGTTACTTATGATAACTAATGGTAGCTGTCAGAATCAAAGCAAGGTTCTCTCATTTCTGCTTTCAACTTGAATGCACAAAGACCTAGAAATGGGAGTAGGTATTGGTGCAAAGAATGCAATCAATGAATAAGAAGTTCAGGAGTGTAATAAGAGCTTTCTAAATGGGGTGTAGATCCTAGTTTTGGTCCAATCCCTGAAAGCTGTAGGACCCACAGCAAGTCACTTATCTCCCTGGGCCTAGTTTCCCGGTTCTAAAAGAGTCACTAAAGGTTTTTCTGACTCCAAAATTCCAAGACAAACTTAATCACAGCTACCATTAATATGTATGATTCTTACGATCTTAAATCTTCCACATTTCCGGAAGAAAGTAATTTATTTCAGCAATATAAAAGACATGGATGCTATTCAAAGACAAAAGATTCCGCTAGTTGAAAAAACTAAGTAATTTTGTAAAAATGCCGATGTCCTTATTACAATAAGATGTTTTAGCAGGGAGAACAGTGCTATGGTAAAGATAA
>NW_017731419.1:314373-316409 GCF_001890085.2 Hipposideros armiger
ACACACGGTAGCCCATGGCAACCCACTGCCACAGGGACTGCAGCCCACGCCGTCGCCGGCGACTCACAGCAGCCCAGCTCCAGGTTGAGCCGTTGTTCAGCATCTTAGCCGTAGAGGGCAGTGTCACTGGCCCTCATATGTGGGATCCGAACTGGGGCCCTCCGGCATCCCAAGCGAGTTCTTAACCATCGCGCCACTCGGCCGGCCCGTAGGAATTCTTTATGTATTCTGGATATAAGCCTTTTCTTGGTTTTATGTATTGCAGATATCTTTTCCCGCTGTGTGGTTTGTCTTTTCACTCTCTTTATTGTGTGTGTTTTGATGAACTGAAGTTCATATTTTCAATGTAGTTGAATCCATGTGTAGGGGAGGCAAAACTTGACCCTCTTAGGGTTTCTAGCTGGACTGAGAACTAAATGAACATGGATTAACAAGAGAAAGGCATACAGACTTTTACATATGCAAGGGAGCCCCCCTAGGAAAGTGAAGACCCAAAGAAGCAGTTAAAGCCAAATCTATATACACTAAGTTGGACAAAGAGTAGTAAATTGTAAAAATGTGACAAGACAAAGGGGCTTAGGCCAGAGCAGTTAATCATGGAGAAGTGATGAGTAAAACAAGGGTTAGTTTAACAAGATTCATTTCTGTAGATTTCCCTTGTCCCTGATTCCCCTCTCTGGTGATAAGAATGTTTATTTCCTCCTGGTATGTGGTGGACATCTTTTGTGTCTTTCAAGGTACCAATCACTGTCCTGGGTACTTTGATACATATGTTTTCATTCCTCTTTACCTTTTAGACTTCAGGAGATTCAGAAAAATGCCTGGAAACAGTATCTTACATGCAAAGCATCTGAGTAAATAGAATTTTCCTTTTCTTCATGATTTAAAAAACCCAGCTTCCATATTGTATTTCCAGAAAGATGAGCCTAGCTAAGGGCTTGGTGGATGTTTATATATGGTAGAAAAAGGACCGGATTGGAGTAACAGAAAATGGAATACACACTTAATGTAGAAAATGACTCAGGTTTTCAGCTTAAGTGACCGGGTAGAGGGGGGTGCAATTCACTGATATAGGGAGTAAGGGGAGGAACAGAACATAAATTTAGGATTCTTAATTGCAAGTGACAGAAACTCACTGATTTTACTCACTTCCAAGGAGCTTAAGATTTCTAAAAAAGGAGGGAGTTAGGGCAACTTATTGGCTCATTTAAAACTAAAAAACTANTGTTCATATACAAAAGGGGGAAAATCCTCTCCCCCAGAAATAGAATGTCTCCTCTTCAATCTGACTGCGACAAATAAAACAGTTTGTAGGGAAACGCCTTGAGCTGACTGGCTTGGAGTAATAAAAATCTAGCTCTGGAGTGGATGATTAATCATCTGCTCAGTATCCTAAATGACAAAGAATAAGAACTCCAAGCAGTGAGATAAACATACGAAAAACGTAAGTACAGGAAACAATAAACAGCTTGGTATGGCTGAAGTGATGGGAAATTTAAGGCTAAATACAGTCTACAAACTCTTGTGAATTTGGGCTTTATCCTATAGCAATGGAAAGTTATCATAGATTTTTAAGTAGGAAACTAACATTCTCCAATAGGGTTTTTAAAAAACGTTTAAGTGTGGTAGCAATATAAAGAATAGCCATAGGGAAAGACTGAGAATGAGAGAACAAATGGCAGAGACTTGGTTGGTGGGCTGTTCAATAGTCCACACTAGTAAGGAAGTGGTAACAGGGAGGGAAAGGATGGAATAAAAAATACTTACATAGGGGCAAAGCTGACATATGAGACACTGCTATACATACTCGTACATACTCATATATACATACATATATATTTTTTTTGGTTTTAGAGATGATGAAAATGAAGCCTCAGACAGGTTAAATGGCTGTTTAAGATCACAACAGTAGCCAGAATCTGAATGGCGGTTCGATTCCCAGTCCAGTGTTCTACTACGTCACAACTATTATCTAAAAATTCGAACAATGCTCAAAAAAGGGGACGTTTTGTGACTTCTGTGATTTAAAGGATGTT
>NW_017731419.1:319189-321225 GCF_001890085.2 Hipposideros armiger
TCCTCCACAACTAGACTGAAGAACAAAACGGCAGCAACTTGTCTGTTCCCCTTCCCCCAATTCCCCAGCACTGTTCCATCCCCCCCAATTCCCCAATAAAAATCTTTAAAAAAGAACAAAAGCAATTACAAAATTTGTGATCTGTTTTTAACCATTTCTTGGTCCTTTGTTTTTTTATACATTTTATATCTGGTTGGAAGATTTAAGTTTTTTCTGACATCCTTCAATGGAGGACTTTATCTCTGAATATGATGGTTGCTTTTGTCTGTACTTTCTTCAGATTTATCTTCCTTGTGCTCATTCATCACCTCCTTTCTTCCTTGACAGTTCTTTCCAATTTGTATTCAGTGTTTTTTTTTTTCCCTTTCACCCCATGCATTTCCCTCTACCCCAATCCTTGAAGGTTTGGAAATTGTAAGGAGAGATTGTAGTGTTCCCTACTCTGAAAAAGGATCCCTTAGCTGGTAAGGTTTTCTTCAACTGAATACACAGATGTGGACAGTAGACAAGAAGTGCATGGAAAAGTGAGAAATACAAGGGAAACTGGTCCATCTAGTTGGAGCAAAGGATTGGCTCTGAATGCCTACCTCCTATTCCGCTATTTGTTATATTTCCCCTAAAAGCGTAATCGAATCTTATCTATGAAGGGAACCAAAGCTTTGCCACCTTTAAGCTGCCTTTTTGGGATATTGATTTTAAGATGTTTCTTAAGAAACAAAAGACCCAGAAAGAACCTTCAACCACCCACCCTTTCCTGCCTGAAAGATTCAGACAGAAAAACCTATTTTAGGAAGGAAATCTTAGGATGTTCACTTTAGCCTCATTTGAATCAAGTGGTAAGTAGGCGGGCTCCTGGCAGGGCCTGTTAGCTGGATACCTCCTGAGTCCCGGTGTTTATGAGTTGCCTAGCAAGAATTGGCCTGCCTTGTATGTGCTGCTCTTCCTAAATCACCTGTAAATCACCCATTCTCACTTCTGAAGTCTATGACCCTGTTCCCCCCCTTTTCTCCGTTGTCCAAAATGTCCTATATACCCAGTGTTGCCTCACTGTCTTTGTAATTTTCATGCTTATGTGAATTCCCCATGTGCATGTATTGAAATTTGATTTCCTCCTGTTAATCTTTCTCTGTTAATTTGATTATTAGCCCAGCTAGAAGAACTTAGAAGGTGGGAGGAAAAATATATTTTTTTAGCCCCAGACTATATAGTTTAGGGTTTATATAGCCATGAACTAAAAGGCTTAGCTTTGCCTGTTTTTGTATTTTATGGAATTTAAGATGCCATTATTTGTCATCTCATTAAGAAAAAAAAAGTCTATTAATTAAACCACAACCCAGCAATAAGAGGCCATCAATTATAAGGCAACAAATTTTAGCATTGTTGAAAAATGTAAAAAAATAAAAAAAAGAGCATTTCAGAAAGGATGAAATATACATGGAATTGTCTTGTATGATTACTTTTGTGTCTTGCTTCTATGGCTTAACATCATATTTTTAATATTCATCCATGTTTTGTACAGCTCAAGTTCATTTAATGCATGAATATACCATACGTTTTTATCCATGCTATCATAGATGGGTATTTGGGTTGTTATTAGTTTTTGACTCATATAGACAATATTGCTGTGAACATTCTTGTTCATATCTCTGGTACACATAGACATGTTTCTCTACACATATACCCAAGAATGGATTTGCTGGGCCATAGGCCAAGCCAATTTTCATCTTTTCTGGGTCATGCCAAACTGCTTCTCCAAATGGTTCTTCCTATTTTTACTCAAACCAGCAGCAGAGAGAGTTCCTATTAATCCATATCTTCATCTAGGGAATTGTCTTTTTTTTTTTCATTTTTACCTACCTGATTAGTCAGTTGTGTTATCTGATTGCAGCTCTAATTTGTACTTCCTTTATACTAATATGGTTGAGCACCTTTTAATTTCTCTCATTTGAAGTTCTTCATTTGTTCAGCTCTTTTTCTCATTTTCTATCTGGTTGTCTTTTTCTTCTTGAATTGTAGGAATTCTTTTTTTTTTTTTA
>NW_017731419.1:323190-328744 GCF_001890085.2 Hipposideros armiger
ACACAAAAAAACCTAAAAAACTAGGGATGAATTGGTCTTTTCTGGAATTTTCAGAAAAGATTCTCTAAAACCCACACTCTTTACCAATACTGAACACAGTTGACCCCTTGAACAACACATGTTTGAACTAAAAGGGTCCACCTATATGCATATTTTTTTCAGTAAACACCTGTACTGTTTTTGGTCCACAGTTGGAAGTCTGCAGATGTGGAGGGCTGTCTGTATGCACGGATCTACACCATTTTAAAGAGGGGACTTGAGCATCCTGGATTTTGCTATCTGCTGGGGTCCTGGAACCAATCCTGAATGGATACCAAGGGCAGTTAAGTTTTGGGGGAGTCAAAAGTCATACGTGGATTTTTTACTATGTGGGAGGGGGTCAGTGCCCCTAAACCCCATGTTGTTCAAGGGTCAACTGTACTATCTTAGCACTAGCCTTTTAAAATTGTTATTATTTTAAGTTATTTTTCAGTCTGTCTTCCTATTTAGATTCTAAGCTCCTCAAGTGCAAAAATTCATTTATTTTTTTTACCCCAAGCATCTAGCACTGTGCTTCATGCATGGTTTTGAATGCTTTAAAAAAATGTGTGTTGGACTGAACTGACTTGACAAATCTAATTCTGATGGATGTGTAAATTGAGTTAATTCAATATCTCAAAGGTGCAGCTAAGTAGTATAATAAGAAAAAACGGGGGGATGAATTAAAGGGTAGGGGAAAATAAATCACAGAACACTCATGGTTTCTATGAAGGCAAATCATATCCAATCAAATCATGTCTACTAGAGTTCTTCAAATGTGCAGATAGATAAAAGGACAGGTGGAACCAGCAGATCTTACTTGGCTTTTCAAAAAGCCTTTGGTAGATTTCTACATCAACGGCTTTTAGAAAAATGGTGTTACCCTGGTATTACTTAGAACGCTGTCATTTTTGGTATTGTTTTAATTTGGTTTTTAAAATTGTGTCTAGGAAACAGAACCAAAGTCAAACAATGAAGGTTAGGAATAAATGAGAAAGTGTAATTAGTGGGGACTGATCTTATTTAACTTTTAATAAATTATCAAGAGGTTGTATGGACAATGGAACTTTTAGTTTGCATATAACAGCACTTTCGGTTAATGCAATATTTAGCTGATGAAGACAAAAACAAAATAATGGAAAATATCAGGAGGTGGCTTTAATTTAGAGTGGAGGCTAAAAAAAAAATTTACTACTTTTCCTCCCACCTTTTAAGTTCTTCTAGCTGGGCTAATCAAATTAACAGAGACAGATTATCAGGAGGGAATAAAATTTTAACACATGCACATGGGGAATTCACATAAGCATGAAAATTGCAAAGACAGTGAGGCAACACTGGGTATATAGGACATTTTGGACAATGGAGAAAAGGGGGGGAACGGGGTCATAGACTTCAGCAGTGAAAATGGGTGATTTACAGGTGATTTAGGAAGAGCAGCACATACAAGGCAGACCAATTCTTGCTAAGTGACTCAGAAACACGGGGACTCAGGAGGTATCCAGCTAACAGGCCCTGCCAGGAGCCCTCCTGCTTACCACTTAATTCATATTAGGCTACAGTGAACATCCTAAGATACCCTTCCTGAAGTAGGTTTTTCTGTCTGAATCTTTCAGGCAGGAAAAGGTGGGTGATCAAAGGTTCTTTCTGAGACTTCTGTTTCTTAAGAAACAGCTTAAAGTCAATATTCCAAAAAGACAGATTCAGGGTGGCAAAACTTTGGTGCCCCTAAATAGAAAAGCAAGGATGGGTAATGGTGATACAATCTCTAGTATTTCAGATGCTACAGAACATTCTGGACACCTGTTTGGCAAGGGTACCAGCCAATCCTTAATCCTCCACAAAACCTAGAGATGGAACTTAACCTCAGTTTACTCAGCATCCCATTCAAGGCACATTCTCACACATTGCCTTTGTTCTTCATCAATTTCTCACCTTCCTTCTTCCTCATAATTCCTCACTTTTCCCAATCAAGTGGTTGGGGTGGGATAGATTCCATGTTTTTATATCTGGTTGCCTAATTTGACTAAGATTTTTCAGCAAAGGCAACTCCCATGGTTTTAAGGATTGGTTCAGAGAGGACATGTAACTGCATCAAGAGCCAGGATGTGGTGAAATGTTTGCTGGACTTCTGGAAAAGAAAACCTATCCTGTGTAGAAGATGCTGAAAGAGTCTCCTCCTTTTCTGTTGAATATGACGGAAAAGGATGTAGCCCCAGCAGCTCTTGGCAGCCATGTTGCTATCTGAGGGGAGCCTACCTTAGGGTATAGTTAACTTGTACCCTAATAAAAACCAAGTCCCTGGTGAACTCATTAGAGATGCTGTTAAGCACAAAATTTTTAACTTCCACAGTTTAAAGTCTTTTTATAAATAAATCTTTATTGAGCCAAAAATACTAGCCAGAGAGAAGGCTGGTCTTGGCGCATGGAGTCTATACCACCAGCGACATGGCTAGGTAGAAAAGACAGCATGTCTGTCATTCTGGAGTTTTGCAAGTGTTTTTTTTTTTACACATCAAGTAAGGGGAAGGGGGAAAAAAGAAGCAGTTTGAAAGAATTTACATGAACTATAGGCAAAGGGGTGAGGGGAGGTGAAGTAGGGCCAGCTGTGAGATAGCAGAGCCTGCATAAAGAAATGTGGGCTCCTGTGGATTGACTGGGGCACCACTCTGGAAAGCCCACTTGTGTAAACACGAGGAGGCCCCTGGAGTTACATGGTATCTGCCTAAAATAATCTGCAGAAATAGCCACCTGGAAATTAATCTGAAATTCCAACAGGCGAAACAGGAATGTGAGAAGCCTTTTGTTAGTTGGTTAGCATCTATTAACAGACCAACAGTTCTGTGTTTTTCTCTCACTCTCTGGCCACCAGAATTTAATTTAGAACATCTCAGAATTAAAAAAAAAATCAATGCTTAATTAAGCTTCACTTGAAATTAGTCCTACCTCTGGCCTTTCCAATCAGTTTGATTTATCCTTAGGTGTTCCGTAATATGCATCCAAAGTAATCTTAAGTGATTATGATAATGGCCAAGCGATTAGCCCCTCCACCCCCCGAAAAACTTTAAATTTTCTTTCCTAGATTTTAAGTTTCCTTTTCCTTAAGTTTCCTTTCCTCCAGTTTCTTAGCTTCTATGCACCCCTGTGTCTTAATTATTTTGTAAAATCAGGTTTTCTTTGTTTTTTGTTTTTTAAAAGATTTTATTGGGGAATTGGGGGAGGGAACAGCGTTGGGAATTGAGGAAGGGGAACAGACAAGTTGCTGTCCTTTTGACTTCAGTCTAGTTGTAGAGGCTGTCGCTTCATTGGCCCATGTTGGTATTGTGTTCATTGCACCCTTCCCGGGTAAGGCAGTTGCTCCCCAGCCAATGGACAGACGGATGCTCACGACAGCTCAGGCAGCTCACAAAAGCGCACGCCAGCTGCCGGCCAGCCCCACTGCAGCCTACGTGGTTGCAGGTGACTCAGGGCAGCCCAGCTCCAGGTCCAGCTGTTGTTCACCATCTTAGCTGTAGAGGGCACAGCGTCACTGGCCCTCATGTGGGATCCAAACTGGGACCCTGCTGCTCAGAGCTGGCATCCCAAGCCAACTCTTAACCAACGTGCCACTTGGCCGGCCCATAAAATCAGTTTCTTAATCTTAGGCAACAGATTGTTTTTAGTCTGAATCATGAGGAGTGTTTTTACCCCCTGCTTTATATAATTACCATAAAATCTGTTATTTATACTTGTTGATTGTAATCATTAAAGCCTAATGTTTCCAACTCATTCTGGGCCCAGCTCCTATGCAATGGACAACTGACGCCACCTGAGTGACTGGTTAAATGGCCATAGGCTCCATAACAGCTGACAGATTTTCCACCACATAGCCACCCCACATCAATAGCTCTGAGCTCTGTTCTTTAAGAAATTTATTAATTAAAATCTGTTTCCCTCATTCAGGGGCCTTGGGGATACAGATGATACCCCAGCAAGATTACCAGTCCTAACCCAAGAAGCCAACATAGTCTTCCAGATGGATCTGGAGACCTCTTCCTCTCATCTGAGAAAAGATAGGGGGAGAGTTCCATGAATCCCCCAAGTAAGCAGGGGCAGCTCTACACCCCTGCCCAGCAGGAAGCAGATACAGAAGAAAAGACCTCCTGCCCCTCAACTTCCCATAGAGATTTTATGGGGATCATGTCTCTCAAGGGGAAAACAAGGCAGGCAGTTAGAGACAGGCATTGGGTCTCTGCATTCCTCCACATCCAACACAACCCACAGAATGCGACTGCCCAGGAGACCTCCCCTCTTCACTCAAAACCTCCCCTTTTCATTGTAATTATCTTCCCCTATGAAGAAACAAATGGGTACAAAATACCCAACTAGATTAAACCAGTCACTCACATCTGTACAATAAAGGCCACAATGACCTTCATTTCACCTAGGCCTCATCATACCATCATTATAATATCATACATATGNAAGAAACAAATGGGTACAAAATACCCAACTAGATTAAACCAGTCACTCACATCTGTACAATAAAGGCCACAATGACCTTCATTTCACCTAGGCCTCATCATACCATCATTATAATATCATACATATGCCCAGAAGTTCATTAATATCATTATAACAGACTGAATTCTGGGAAGGAACATGAGCAGTCTAAAAAGATGAGATAATAGCCTCTTGTCAATCACAGGCGTCAATCAAGTGGTCCCATGCCCAGAAAAAGAACAACCCATTCTAGAGGAAAAAAAGGGATAAAAACTCTAACTCCTCACCAGTCAGCACCTTTTGAGCCATGATTTTGCTCAGGCCCGCTACTATACCCTCAGAGGGTACTTTCTTTTCTAATAATGACGCCCTTGAGCCATTGCCTTCTGCTCGGGCCCACTCCTACATTTTTGGAGTGTACTTTTTCTTCTAATAAACTGCACTTTTACCACTTTATTTCTGTGTCTCATTCAATTCTTTGCTCGAGACGCCAAGAACCTGGACACCACGCCAAGGAGGGCCCACCCTCCCGCAATGTAGCAGCTAGGATTCCTGGTTTTCATCCACAAGGCCTGGGTTCGACCCCCATTGTGGGAACCAAGCCCGGGCATCTTGCCTAGAAGCGACCCCCTCTGGTAATAACTATATATATGTAATATATATAATATATATATGTAATATAATATATATAATATATATGTAATGTAATATATATATATAATATATATATGTAATATATATATATATGTAATATAATCTCCCTATTAGCATTTGAAGATAAATATTATACTTACTTTATTTGTCTGAGCCTCTGCAATTAGTAAATGATAGTGCTGAGGTGTGACCTTTGATCTTTTGGCTCTGATTGCCAGTCTCTTTTTCATTCCAGGATAACAGAAATCCATTGAAGAATTTCTCGATGTAGTTCAGAAAAGGAAGAGGAATGGCAAATTTGAAAATGAAAAAGTGAAGTAAGAAAACTAAAATTGGTTTCAGTTTTAGCAGTAAGGACAGAAAAGGGGCCACAGGTTAATCCTGACAAGGTCAGGAGACTGAA
>NW_017731419.1:332139-332965 GCF_001890085.2 Hipposideros armiger
CCCTACTGTAGGTATTATAACGCAATTTCACAAATGAGGCAACTAAGGCTGAGAGAGGATGCAAGTGGCCCCACATAATACAATTCAAAGATAACAAAGCCAGGAACTGAACTTAAATTTGTCAGATTGTGAAATCCAACATCTTTCCAGTATTCCATCCAGTTTCCTATCTAGAAGGAAAGAATGAAAGTCTTTAATAAGAAACACTGTCTTCCATTTCACAACTAGAGATGAAAGGCTTAATTACACCTTTCCTTTTTTCCAACATATGCATTTAGTGCCAAAAATTTCCCTCTAAGTACTGCTTTAGCTGCATCCCATTAAGTTTGATGTGTTGTAGTTTAACTTTCACTCATTTGAAAATATTTCTAATTTCCCTTGTGATTTCTTCTTTGATTCATGGGTTACTTAAAGGTGTGTTGTTTAATTTCCAAATATTTGGGAATTTTTAAAGATACTTTTCTGGTTTTGATTTCTAATTTAATTCCATTTTTGTCAAAGGATATACTGTGAAAGAGATCAATCCTTTCCAATTTTTGTGACTTCTTTTATGGCACAGAATATATTCTATCTTGGTAAATATTGCATGTGCACTTAAAAAGAATGTGTATTTGGATATTGTTAAAATAGAATGTTCATAAATGCCAATTACTTTAATAAAATGGTGTTGTGCAAGTCTTCCATATCCTTACTGATTTTCCGTTTGCTTGTCTTATCAATTATTAAAAGAGGAATTTTGAATTCTCCAACTAGAATTTTAGATTTACCTATTTTTCCTTTTGGCTCTTTTTTCAAGTGTTTTGAGGCTTTGTTATTAAGTCCATGG
>NW_017731419.1:334197-336981 GCF_001890085.2 Hipposideros armiger
TGACACCTGTTGGCAGCTCAGCAGCTGCTCAGCTCGGGCTGGGAATCGAACTGCTGTTGCTCCGAGCTCAAACTCTTGAGCGAGCTCTTAACCAACTGAGCCACTTGGCCGGCCGTCCTTCCTACCTTTTTTTATATTCCATTGGTACTGCACCTTCGAGTAATGAGATCCAGACTTCCCTTTATACTGTGAGAGATATAACTTTATTAATTTGTCTTAAATTTGCCTCTTTAAATTACTACATTCCAGGATTTAGTCAGTAAGTACCTGTATGCTTTATTTGTACCTCTCCTAAATTATTCTAAGTTGTCTTTGGAAGTTCGAAGAATCATATACACCTTTGGATGAATTTTAGCTTGCTGTTTCAATCATGGTGTGACAATGGATAGCATAGTTTAACTCTGAGCCTTGGTTTCCTTATCTCTGTAATAATTTAAAATTCTGATCTTGAAGGGATGTTCTGGGGGAGTAAAACCTTTAACAAAGATATAACGCCACCCAACATAGTTCCTGAAACAATAATAAATAGAAGTTATTGTTAAGAGAATATATGTTTACTAATATTCATTCAGCAGGTGCTGCATTCCTGTGATGTGCCAGGTACTGACCCAGGTCAATAAACCAAAAATAGACCCCTGCCTCTGTAGGACTTGGAGGACTTGCATTCTAATTACTTTAATATTCATATATTTCCATTTCAAAATTTCTATTGCTGTATTAGTCAGCATTCTCCAGAGAAACTGAACCAATAGCGTGTGTATATGTGTATGTGTGTATTTATACATACAGGGAGAGAGGGACAATGATATAGATAGATAGATAGATTGATTGATTTTAAGGTATTGGCTCAATTTTGGAGGTTGGTAAGTCCAGAATCTGCAGGATAGGCCAGCAGCATGGGGACTAAGGAAAGAATTGCAGTTTCTATCTGAAGTCAGTCTGCTGGCAGAATTTTAACTCTCAGTGGAAGTCAGTATTTTTTTTTTAAGAGATTTTATTGGGGAACAGTGTTTTTCCAGGGCTCATCAGCTCCAAGGTAAGTAGTTGTTTCAGTCTAGTTGTGGAGGGCGTATTTCCAGGACCCATCAGCTCCAAGTCAAGTGTCTTCAATCTAGTTGTGTAGGGCGCAGCTCCTTGGCCCATGTGGGAATAGAACCAGCAACCTTGGTGTTATGAGCCTGCACGCCAACCACCTGAGCTAACCAGTCGCCCCCAGTATTTTTCTTAAGACCTTCAACTGATTGGATGTGGCCTACCCACAATATAGAGAGTTAATCTGCTGTACTCAAAAGTCACTGATTTAAATGTTAATCCTATCTAAAAAATACTTAACAGAAACATGTAAAATAGCATTTGGCCAAATATCTGGGTACTATGGCCTAGCCAAGTTGACACAAAATTAACTTTCACAGTTGGATGAAATAATTTTTTGGAAGGAGACCATGAAAAGGGTTTGTAATATTCCTAAAATTTAAAGGCATGAAACAGTGGCTAATCTAAATCTCACTGATTTGTTAAGAGCCACGTTTGTTCATTGATGGCAAACCTCTTATGCCCTTTAAAGAACTCTGGCCCATCAGGACACAGACTGTCTTTTCTTCTGGTTTGTTGTATTAAGACCATGTTTCTGCCACTGATTTTTTTTTTTTTTTTAAGATTTTTTAATTGGGGAATTGGGGGATGGGAAACAGACAAGTTGCTGTCTTTTTGTTCTTCAGTCTAGTTGTGGAGGACGTTGCTTCANTTGTGAACCAGGAAGCAAGCTCTTACCAGATACCAAATCTGTGTCTATGTTATATCCTAGGACAGCATTAGTTGGGAAGCCTAGAGTAGACCCTTACTTACTTTGGCATGGGGGTGAGGAAGGATGTCTTTCTGCCTGCCAGTTGACCTACTCAGCCCCCTCAAATAGGTCATGTAGTCAGCATTTTCATTCTGAAGACAGATTGGTAATAGAAAAGAACTCAAGTAATTCACCTGGCTTCTCATATTCATAAGCATAAAAAGACAACCAAGGGTCATAAGACAGTGGAGCAAACCCAGCAAGGCCCAAATGAATAAACAGAATCACCCTAGAAGAAACAGAAATAGTTCAGTGAACAGAGCTTTTTAAAAAAGTTCAAATTGATATTCTCAGAGAAATTTGAGATGACAGTGCATCTATAAAATATGAATAGGTGGCTCTTTAAAACACCCCCAAATAATTACTAAGTGTTAGAAATAGAATTCTAAAATGAAAAACTCAAGAGAAGGGCTAGAGGAAAAAGTCAAGGGAATCTTCCAGAATGTAAAATAAGGAGACAGAAAGAAAAAAGCTGAAACACATAGATGACCCACCAAGAAGGGCCAACATCCATCTAATAGGAGTTTTACATTGAGGACAGAGAA
Source organism: Hipposideros armiger (assembly GCF_001890085.2). NCBI lineage: Eukaryota > Metazoa > Chordata > Mammalia > Chiroptera > Hipposideridae > Hipposideros > Hipposideros armiger. Next base: position 336,586 of record NW_017731419.1, read on the forward strand.
AACAGAGCAGCCTCCTCAGCAGATGCAGAGATGCAGATCTTTGTGAAGACTGATGGGTAAGACCATTGCACTTGAGGTCGAGTCCACTGATGCTGTTAAGAATGGCAAAGCTGAAATTCAAGACAAGGAGTACATCCCACCTGACCAGCAGTGACTGATTTTTGTGGGCAAACAGCTGGAGGATGGTTGCACTCTTGCAGGCTATAGTATCTAGAAGGAGGTCATCTGCACTTGGTGCTTCATCTGTGGGGATGGCATCATCCAGCACTTCCTCTGCTAGCTCACCTAGAAGTACAACTGCGATAAGATGCTCTGCCACAAGTGTTAGACCCACCTGTGTCCCTAAGCTGTCAACTACCACAGGAAGAATGTGGCCACACCAACAACCTATGCCCC
>NW_017731419.1:340906-345023 GCF_001890085.2 Hipposideros armiger
GAGCTGTTGTTCAGCATCTTAGCTGTGGAGGGCAGTGTCACTGGCCCTCATATGTGGAATCCGAACCGGGGCCCTCTGGCGACCCAAGCCAGCTCTTAACCAATGTGCCACTCGGCCGGCCCTCTGCTACTGATTTTGAACTTGTTTCTTGTGACTGATAATTTGTGCTTAAGCTTCTGATATCTGCCCCTGTGTACTCCATCTAATGACAAAAGACTGGTCTGCCTTTGTCCTGGCTGGGGAAGAAAATTGAACTATTGGAGTGTGTTCCGTAGAACTTTAGCACTTAATTTCCTGAACTGTTTATTTGGCACTCTTACTGAGTATTCTCATGGAATACTGCTATGTGTTGGGAAAAGGTAGCTCATTTTGGTGAATGAACTCTGTTGCCCTATCTTGTTAAGGCGTCACATTCAAAGTACAGTTGATTCTTGTTACTTGGGGTAGCTATGTTCTAAAAAGTCACTGTAAACACTGAATTAGTGAATACTGAACCATTGTTCCTAGGGGAAATACAGGGTTAGGTTCCTGTTAGCCTCGGGTCACAACATTTTTGTCAACCAAGCAATATATAACCTTGTTTTATATGTGTTTCTGTTTAAAGACACCCTATTTAATATATATTAATTCATGATTCGTAAGCATTTTGCTCATGGCCAACAGCACTGTAACTTGTGCCTGAATGAAGCTTTATCTAATACTCTTTTCCACGTAAGACACATAGTCTTATGCATAGGAACGCTAGACAGCATGTTAGCACTATGCATGAGGGCCATTTTAAACACTGAAATCACCAACAAAATACAAAAATGTCGAATATGTGATGCCAAACACCATGGAAAAGACACTTGTTTATAGTATGATTGCTGAAACAAGGCAGAGCATCACCTTTTCGACCTCACTATTGGGTGATTCCAATTTTTGTCATTATGCATGTCTGAATGATGTGAAAGCATTGTATTGATTTTGGGAATGCAAATCAATTTTAGTAAGTAAGATTTTGCAAATACAGAATCTACAAGTAATGCGGATCAAGTGTAATTTTTAGAGGAGGCCTTGCTCTCATTTGTGGAGTATTTTGGGAATTCTTAGCTTGAAATTTTAAGGATTTGTGGGATATTCTTTTGTGGAGAAACCTTTGCCCCTTGAGGTTGGAGTTTTGTGGAATAGTTGTAAAAAGTGAGTTTGACTTTGTGGAATAAATGAAGTAGGTAGTGCCACCTCTTTGTTTAAAAATGAGATTTGATGATTAGAAACTAATGATTTTGATAAAACTGACTGAGGTAAACTGTAAAAGAGATTATAAACTTTTGATAGTGATATAATAGATGAGAGCATCTGTCCATTTTCCAGATAAGTACTTAATTTGCCAACATCCAGTTGAGTATAAAATTTGGTACCTAATAAACAGTCAACTCAGCATATAGATATACTGCCTGTCTGCCTCATCTACACATGCAGATTTAAAATTTCTTGAGGAAGGGTGAGGTCTGATAATTTTTTGAATCCTTAGGTGTAGCATATTGGATAAATAAAAATATTTACTTTTTGGTCAGAAGACTGAAATTGCTCCTTCACATAAGTGTCTTTAGTGAATATCTATTATGTATTCTGTGGATGGCAATACAGATAGTTCCTATCATTTTTTTCCTCATCTGTCGTCATTCCTTTGGCAATGCTTGGCACATATTCTGAGCTCTTTGTGGTTTTTTTTTTTTTTTAATATACCAATTGAGTGGTTAAACTGCTGGTGTCAAATAGGGTTGATCTCACTTGCTAATTTCCATCTTTTCTAGTAGTGGCTGTCTGTATTGCTATGTTGAGGAAAATTATAGAAGAATTAGAATAATTTTTAGCAGTGTAAATGTAGCATTTATATTGACTCAGCATATCAATTTTTCCTTCATAACTTGTGGCAAAGTTATAGAATTATAAATTCAGGTTTTTAGGCAAGGACTTAGAAATTATATGTAATATATAAGCATGATGAATGCAGTATTTAATTTGTAAGCACGATAAATGCAATATTTGTGGGAAATCGTTTTTAGATTTTTGTAAGAAAGGTTGATAATTATGAAATATTTTCTTCAGAGGGATCAGGAGTGAGCTATTTTTCAATACAGGAAAAACATTTTATGTAAAGTTCCATTTATTTTTAAAGTTCTGTTGCTATGGAAAGTTGATGAATTTGGGCAGATCACTTAATTTCTGGATGTCTGTTTCCTTTTCTGTAAAATGAACAGGTTGACCTAACCAGTGATTTTTTTTTTTTTTTNGTCCTCCACAACTGGACTGAAGAACAAAAGAACAGCAACTTGTCTGTTCTCCTTCCCCGATTCCCCAACGCAGTTCCCCTACCTTAATAAAATCTAAAAAAAAAAAAAAAAAAAAGATGTTCTGTCTGGGATTGGGGGGCTGGGAAAGGCGGTTTGGAAGGACAGTTTGTAAGCGGTCGGAAGCTGAGCCTAGGGGCACTGGCTTGACGGGGATGGGGGTGGGATGGGAAGAATGGTGCGCTGAGGGATGGAAGAGAATGTGTGTGAGGGCAGGGACGCTGGGCGATAGGGGCGGAGCATGGGCGGAGCATAGCAGGGTACTGAGCGGAAGAGGCCCGGGCGCCTGCGCAAACCAGAAGCCAGCCCAGCGCCTGAGCTCGCGGGATCCCGCTTTGCCGCTCCTCACCTCACCTCACCTCGCGCGTGCTGTCGCGTCGGCCTTGCCTCGCTTCGTCTAACCAGAGGCGTCATGCCCCGTCTGCTTGTTCTCTGCCTGCTTCGCCGCCGTCGCCGCGTGGCCCATTCCAGCCGCCGCATGGCCCACTCGGAGTCCGGTCGCAACCTGCGTTCTGCGTCGTCTGTGGTGAGTTGGGGCCCAGCCCTCAGGGCGCACCGGACGGGACTCGGCGGGGGAGAGCCCGTGGCCAAGGTTGAGGGTGACCCGACGGGTGGGGAGGAGGGGAAGACGCGGCCCACAGCTCATGTGGGGGCTTCCGTGGCCGGGCCGCTTTTCGTGGAGGGGGTCGGAGGCCGCTGGGGGTCCGGGGCGGAGTCCCGGCGAGCGCGCCTGGTTTCTTCTACCTGAGGGGCGGGAAGCGAGACCTTGAGTGTGCGCGGGAGGGGCGGCGGCGGGCTCGGAGAGGACTCCGCGGACCTCGTGTACCCTTTATGGGCACCAAGGCCTAGGGCAGAGCCGTGGTTGCACCGCAGAATAGCTACACCTTCGAACGCCATCTTCATTACCAAGACTTAGACTTTACCCTAAGATGGTGGAAATCTGGGCGGCATCTAGGTTCCAGAGTTCAAAGGTCGGATTTAGGGAACTGTTAGAAGAAAAATAATTTTTCTCAAAAAATTAAGTTAGGTCATCAAGGAATGGAAATGCTGCTTTTTTTTGGTATTCGTCAGGTCCCCCTTTAGGACAACGGCCAGATCCTCAAAATTAAAGCGGTTTTTGTTAGGCGGCGGATGACGGTCCAGAAAGCCGTACTCATTAACAGCACTTTTCTTCTTCTTTTCCAGGACGTGGCTGTTGGACTCGTCGTGATTTTTATGACCTTCTTAACCCCGTGTGGGTACATGCTGCGCAACCTGCGCCTCAGAAGAGATTAGATGGAAGAAGATGAAGAGCAGCTGTTAACGCCCAACATGATTTCAGAAAAGCTGTCTTCTTTAAATGAGTAAAAATGCTAAGTTGGGCAGATGATGCAACAGCCATTGTGGGCTTTGAGTTTCATAACCATATGTTTATGGTAAATATTTTGCACCTTTTTTAGTACTGTGCACTATATGAAGCTGAGTTGTACAGTCATTTAAAAGTGTTAAATAAAATTGAAACGCCTATGCATGCTTGGTATTATGTGTGATCATAGTTTTCTAAACATCGTGAAAGGTGATGTAAATTTACTGATGTAAAATACAATGAGAGCTACTATGAAAGGTCAGACTTAGTGACCATAGTGCCATCGAGTGTTATTATACGGGAGTAGAATGCATGTATCTAGTGGCATAAAATTAAAAGATTAGATATTTATCAGTAGGGTAATACAAGTTTAGCTAAATGATTATTCCTACTTTTTTTTTTTTTTTTATAATCTGAGCCATCTTGACACCTGTTGGCA
>NW_017731419.1:349833-366529 GCF_001890085.2 Hipposideros armiger
GGCAGTGTCACTGGCCCTCACATGTGGGATCCGAACCGGGGCCCTCTGGCATCCCAAGCGAGTTCTTAACCATCGCGCCACTCGGCCGGCCCCTAACCAGTGATTTTTAACTTTTTGCTTTATTCATACTATAGAAATGATCCCTGAAAATATAGTCTTACTTTTTGCTTTATTCAAATCAATATATCATTGAAAAATTTTGTGACTTGCCATGTATGCAAGACATTTTGAATTTTTTAAATAGTAACCTGAGGTTAGTAAGAATTAAACTTTATAAGTCAAGTACTATTTAAAATTGATGTTTATATTAATAATTTATGCATACGAGTATATGCATAAAAATATACATGCAGTATGATACATGGGTAGGCCCATCAATGGGGAAAATCAGTTCTCTAATGTCTTATACATGATCAGGCTTCATTCCTCAGCTTTATTACTCTATTGTTCCCACTACACCTTTACTTGGCATCACTTAGACTTCCACTCCTTTCTCCTCCACCAGGACCCTGCTTTTTTTCCTGATTTACTTATCCAATCTTTTCACCTTATCCACTTTTATGTACCGTATTTCCCCATGTATAAGATGCACTTTAATTTTGAGGCCCGAAATTTGAAAATAGATTTATTACATGAAGTTATTGAACTCAAGTTTTATTCATCATAAAATTCATACAACTCCTCATCACTGTCGAAACTCCCAACCATTAGCTTGTCCTCATCTGTGTCTGATGACGAATCACTGTCTTCACATATTGCCTCGTCCTCTGCGGGAAATGCAAGTAAAAAAATCTACAACCACTGTATCAGACACCCAATTTTTAGACCCTAAATTTTTCAGAAAAGGGTGCACCTTATACATGGGGAAATATGGTAGGTGTTCTTTTGCCAATACCTTTAACTTCATTGCCCTTTGATTTATTTTTTTGTGTATGTGCCCTACAAAAGACAAACCTTGGATCAATCTTAGTCCCTTGATTTTTGGCTCAGGCAAGTGTTGCAGAGGGAATTACAGAATCACACTGTTAATACTGTTAGAAATTCATCTTCAAACCCAAGCTTGCAATGTTTCTTTAAATTCCTTTGTCTTTTCCTTTACTTTTCGTGGTAGTGGCTATTTTAAGTCTCATCTTACTCTTAGCCTTCTACTAATCTTAGCAGACTACCTCACCTCCTACTTCACATAGAAAGTTGAAACTTTACCTTAATTATTTCCCCACTATCTACAAATGTAACTGAATCACCCATCTTTCCCCCAGTCGCTGTGGAAAGAACTCGAAGGCTAACCTGTGCTCTGGGTCCTACACCCTTCCTATCCTATTGGGATATAAAGCACTAGCAATAGTCTAACTTTGATTTCTCTTATTGATTCTATCTCATGATAATTTAAATATACTCAGTAAGCTTTTATTTGTTAAAAATGAAAAAAAAAAGTCCTTCTACCTTATTTTAATATAAGCACCCAAGTTTTTGGTAGTCTTCTCAACTTTGTCTACTCCCATTTAGTTTTCAACTAACTGAAAATTTATCCCTGCTCCTAGTCTGTACTACTATCCAAGGTCATAAGGGGCTTTGTCACTAAATCTAGTAGTTTTTAGTCCTTACCTCTGCAGAATTTGGCACTGTTTACAGTAGTCCCCCTTATCCATGGTTTTGCTTTGTGTGGTTTCAATTACCACGGTCTTCTGCTGTCTAAAATATTAAATGGATACTTCCAGAAATAAACAATTCTTAAGTTTTAAATTGCATTCTGTTTTGAGTGATGAAATCTCATGCCCTGCCACTGTTCCCCCTAGGATGTGAATCATCCCTTTGTCTGGTATATCCACATTGTATATGCTACCCGTCATTGGTCACCTAGTAGCCGTCTTGGTTACTATTGGGTTATCGCAGAAGTCATGACGCATTTTTGCAATGAAAAACAGAAAAAATAAGTCGTGACTTTTCCAACAACCCAAAGATTGACTGTTGTGGTATCATAGTGCTTGTATTCAAGTAACTCTCAACTCACATAGGCATTTTGTCATCTTACATCACAAGAAAAAGGGTGAGTAAAGTACAATAAGATGATTTTGAGAGCGACCACATTCACATAACTTTTATTACAGTATATTCTATTTTATTGTTAATCTCTTGCTGTGCCTAATTTATAAATTAAACTTTATCATAGGTATGTATGTATAGGAAAAAACAGTACATGTAGGGTTCAGTACTGTCTAGTTTCAGGCATCTGCTTGGGGTCTTGGAACGTTTCTTCCGTGGAGAAGGAGGGGCTACTGTACTCTGTTTTTGAAATCTATTCAGTGGTATCACACACTTGTTTACACACTTCTTGTTTATCTCCTATCAATTTCATTGTTCTTAGTCTTAGCTTCCCTACCCCTTTAGTTTAAAATTCTCTCTCTGTATTCTCATCCCTTTGGATGGCTTCATTTACCATCTACATGATTACTCCCTAATCAGCTTTTCTGGCCTAGATCTGTCTATGTAGCATTTCCTCTTGGAGAGTGCATAGACACTTCAGATTAATAATATTCAAACCTGAAGTCTTCCTGTCCTCAAATCTGTTCTTCCTGTGTGCATTCATTTGTTCAGTATTTGAGTATCTCCTGTATACTACTGTTCCATTGTGCTAGGTACTGGATGTATACTGAGGAATCAAAGTCATTGTCTTAACCTAGTCTAGACAGGGAGACTGACAAACTAATCTTAAATACATAATCACAAATAGGATATGAAAAATAATCAGGGACTTGGCTTAAGTTGGGGGAAGGGTGAGTCATTGAAGATGTTTGCTAGAATATTTGAGGCCTGAGAGATAAATAGGTGAACAGTGGGGGAAGGAAATTAGAATTTAGAAGGAACATGTTTGAGACCCTGAGGTGGCCAAAATCTTGACATTTCATAGAACTGAAGAAAGCTACATAACCTTAAGTGTTGTGGGTGAGAGGGAAAATGGGAGACCATGATGATGGGGTAGATGAAAGTCAAATCATAGATGGCCTAATAGACCATGTTAGAGATTTTTGAAAGTTTATTATATAAGTTGTGATAGAAAAATGTGAATGTTTAAATTAAAAAAAAAAATTACAGTAAAAGATACATTGCCATTAATCCCACTCAAAATACTACTTGCTTCGAACACACTTATCCCACTGTTTTTGCCACTTTCTGAAGCAGTTCTGGAAGTCCTCTTTCATGAATGTCTTCATCCTCCATCATAACAATGCTTCCTGTCACGCATTGCTTGTGGTACCACAATTTCTGTCAAAAACATTATGGGGTGTCCTCATCCACCTTATTCACCAGACCTGGCACTGTGCGACTTCTGGCTCTTCCCCAAAGTCAAAATGATTCAGGAGATCGAGGCGGCCATGACAATGCAACCAAAGACATTTACAAAACAGGACTTCCAGAACTGCTTCAGAAAGTGGCAAGAACGATGGAATAAGTGTGCTCAATGTGAGGGGGAGTATTTTTGAGGAGGATTAATGGCAATGTGTCTTTTACTGTAATAAATTTTTTTACTTCAAAAAATATTCACCATGTTTTTTTTTATCACACCTCAAAGAATTTCACAAAGTTAACAGTCATGTAACCAGTACTGAGTCCACAAAACAATATTACCAAGATCCAAGAAGCCCTTCTTATGCCCCCTTCCAGTCATTAGCCTCCCCCCAAACACAACCTCCATCCCAACTTCAACAGCATAGGTTAGTTTTGCCTGTTTGAACTTTATATAAATGGACTACTACAGAACGTACACCTACCTCTGGCTTCTTTAGCTCAGTGTTACGTATGTGATTTATCCATATTGTAATTTAGATTTTACCATAATAGATTTATCATAGGTAGGGGGAGATTAAATAAGGTACACTTGGCATATATGTTCCACCTCCAAATAAATCTGAAGAAAAACAGCTCAGAAGTCACAATAAATGGGTGTTTTGGATGTGGGGAATTCCAGGCTCAGTTTCAACATATACAAAGAATGGAAAAGGGGTCTAGGATAATCTTCAGTCTGGGAACTATACTTAGCTGCTTATCAGTTTGTGGCACTGACTTCAAAACAATAGCTTTAGTGAGATATAATTTACATATACAATTCACTGGCATTGGTTCTTGACTAAAGTTGTAAATGTGGTCACTGGGACTAAAGAGGCTGGCATTTTCTCCAGGCAACTACTTCTAAAACAGAGTTTCTACAATCATCATTAGATCCTATAGGAGGCATGTACTGTCTTGCCTCCTTTACCAGAGTCAGGTTACAATGAAAATAAAAGAATAGAAATTTTCAAGTGCAAAAGTGATCAAACTACCAAGTTTCACCAACTACTTGAGGAAAATCAATATAATGAAAAAAGAAGTACCAAATTCAAGAAATACAAGAGCTAATACTGAGAATCAGAGTTAATATAGCAAGCAGAAGAAGATTTTAAATACATTCTCATTGATTTAAGAATGTGGCATACCTTACTATAAAACAGATCTTGGATGTTAAAAATATTGTTAAAATGAACCTCAGTATCTGGGCCAAATGACAGTGATACAGTCAAAGCACAAATTAGCTGCAAGAGTGAACAAATTCTTTGAGAACATAGAGGGAAAGGTCAAGAGATTAGAAATTGTGAGAAAAAAGGACATACTGTTATGGATTCAGGAATTTAATTTCAATAGGAATCCCGGATAGAATAGAAAAAAATGGGAGGAAATTAAGGAATCAAAGAAGAAAATTTTTTGGGGCCGGCCGAGTGGCTCAGTTGGTTAAGAGCTCGCTCAAGAACAGCGCGATTTGAGTCCTGGCCCGAGCTGAGCAGCCGCTGAGCTGCCAACAGGTAGCAGGATGGCTCAGCTAAAAGAGAAAAAAAAAAATTTTTTTTTCCAGAGCTTAAAAAGACAAAAGACTTCACGTTGGAACAATCCTTCAAGTGCAAGTAGATTAAATTATAAAATCCTACACCTAAATACATTATAGTGAAATCTGAGAAGACAAAGGATAAAGAGAAATTTCTGGAAAGCTTTCAAACAGATAAAGTCTACAAGAAATCAGATTTATTGTAATACAGTCTGAAGGCAGTAAAACAACACTTTCAAAGATAGGAAGGGAAATGATTTTTTAACTGATTAGAATACTGTACCTAGCTAAAGAAGCATTTAAGTGGGAGGGAAAAATAAAGATAATTTTTAGATGTGTAAAGCGTCACCAGTTCTCCCTAATGTCAGCACCTTATATAACCATGGGACACTTGTCAAAATAAATGAAAATTGGTACGTTACTATTAACTGAACTCCAGATTTTATTCAAATTTCATCTTTTTTTTTTTTTTAACTAAAGTCTTTTTTTGTGATCTAGGATCCACACCAGAGTACCTCATTGCATTTAGATATATTTGTGGTGATTCGTTTGAATAGACCCCAGCTGCAGCTGCTCTGATAGTGGAGACAGTATGAATTCAAGATCTCTTTGTCTCTCACTATTACTTTGTTCCCTCTCATTTTCTCTAGCTTTCTCTCATGCACTCACATAAGCATACAAATGATGAGTTTTCCCTTTCTGTTGGTGGGATCCCTAAGGCCTGATTTGACAGACTCCATTGACATTCAGCTGCAGCAGAGGCAGTGAATTTTGCAAGATTCAAGAAAGGAGTGGGGTGAGTGTAGTTGTTTCCCGAGGATATGGTAGGTATACTGAGGGATGAGGGCTTAAAAAGAACAATTGCAAGGGAAGAGGGAAATTATTGGAGAGAAGACCAGTTGGAGAATAAGAGTGATTACTTATGACACATTCTGAAGGTTTAACCAGTGAGGTCTTGGTTATATTGTGTGATATTAAGGGGTGAATGAACTATAATGGAATATAATTTCCTTCTGTGCTTAGCATTCACCATCACCTACTTAGCATCTGAAATATAGTTTCTGGGGTAAGGTGGGAGTTGGGGTTGTTGAAGGGAATGGTTGTGAGTGGGTAGGGAAGTAGGGTAGAAAAACTGTCTAATATAATTGATTTTTAATTCAATGTAGAAAGAACTCAGTTCTTGTCTCCCAGCCCCAAATTGTCTTTTTAAAGTAAGGACTGACCAATTTTGTGCATTTGTTTTTTTATAGATTCCCCTTCTGCCTTTCCCAGTTTTGACTTCTTTGCCACAAATGAAAAGTCTGAATTTTAGAAAGTTTACAAGAAGTTTTAGAATGCTGAAAAGGAGAAAGCAGGGAGATCTTTGGGGGCTATGTGTGTGATGATGGGACAATGGTGGGGAGGAATCTCTGTCTTCAGACACAGTCCTTCTGTTTTTGTATTTATTTTATTTTATTTTTAAAAGGTTTTTATTGGGGAATTGGGGGAAGGGGAACAGACAAGTTGCTGTCTTTTTGTTTTTCAGTCTAGTTGTGGAGGACGTTGCTTCACTGGCCCAAGTTGGCACCATCATCGTGCTCTTCCCAGGCGAGACACATCAGTCGCCGGCTTCTGGCCGCTCACAGCGTCTGCTGACCGTTCACGCTGGCTGCTGGCTACACACGGTAGCCCATGGCAACCCACTGCAGTAGGGGCTGCAGCCTATGCCGTCACTGGCGACTCACAGCAACCCAGCTCCAGGCTGAGCTGTTGTTCAGCATCTTAGCTGTAGAGTGCAGTGTCACTGGCCCTCATATGTGGGATCCGAGCCGGGGTCCTCTGGCATCCCAAGCCAGTTCTTAAGCATTGCGTCACTCGGCTGGCCCTGTTTTTGTATTTATTTTAAAACCAAAAGCCAATTAAGTAATTTACAGTGAGAATTATAGCTGTCAAAGGGACTGAGCATTGGTTTCCTTTGGCCACAACGCTCTTTTTAGGCAAGTTACAAAAGGCTTTCTTGGACCGGCTGAGTGACTTAGTTGGTTAAAAGTGCGAGCTCTGAGCAACAGGTCGCTGGTTCGATTCCCACATGGGTCAGTGAGCTGCGCCTAAGCTCAGCTGCTGCTGAGCTGCCACCAGCTGGCAGGATGGCTCACTGGTTAGAGCGTGCACTCTTAGCAACAAGTTTTCCGGTTCGACTCCTGCATGGGATGGTGGGCTGTGCCCACCTTCAACTAAGATTGAACATGATACCTTGAGCTGAGCGGCCGTGAGCTGCCCACAAGCGGCTGGGTGAAGACTGGATATGGAGCTGAGCTAGCTGCGCCCTCCACAACTAAGACTGCAGAAAACAACTTGGCTGTTCCCCTTCTTCATTCCCCAATAAAATCTTAAAAAAAAAAAAAAGGGTTTCTCAGGACCAGTTTCTACTGGTTGCTTTTTTCTTGTGTATGGGTCATACTTCCTTGTTTCTTAGCCTGTCTCATAGTTTTTTTGTTGAAAACTGGACATTTAAAATAATATAATGTGGTAACTCTGGAAATTAGATTTTTCTCCTTCCTTAGCATTTGTTATTTTTTTGTTATATATGTGTGTATTGGGAGTATGCCTTCAACTCTCAGATGGGCAGTTGACAACTGTATCTTATCCTTCAATTCCTATTCTCAAGGTTAGCCAGAGGTAAGAGCTTAGAGCTTTCTCAGGTTTCTCCTGAGCATGTGCACACCTCTGGGCATATGCATAGCCCTATATGGTATGTAGATGGTCTTCTAGGTTCCTAAGCTATGTTGGAGCTTTTTCAAGCCCCTCCAGCATCTCATTCTCCATCTTTTCTTTTTAAGCTTTTAGTTTAGTCTATTTGCCCCCACTGTTATCCACCCCTTTCAGGCAGCTGTGAAGTTAAGCAGTTGCCTGAAATTGTTTTTGACAAATGACTCTGGAAAAGTCTTTTTGAATTTACACTTGGGCAAGCTCCAAGTCGGGTCAAATACAGACAACCCTGTGAGTGCGATCTTCCAGGATCAATCTACCGTCAGGCAGATCAAATGATGACAATCCTTAGGGAATGGGACTTTGAAAAAGCCCTAGCTGGGTTCTGCCCCAATCAATGGCTGCCAGCTGCTAGATTTCACTACAAATACAATGTTAGTTTTCAAGGTTCCCTTGGAGCAGGAGAGGGAGATGAGAGTAGACCAAGTTCTCAAGTGCCACAAAGCTCTCTGTCTTACTGAGATTCAATTTAAAATAAATAAATAAATAAATAAATGCTACCTGGGTTGCTGCAAGCCTTTAATTTCCAGAGTTCAGAAAAAGCTGATTCTGACAAATTTTGCTGGTTATTTCTTTGCTTTCATGATGAAGAATTTTCAGAAGTTCCTTCTATACCTTTTTACTGATATCTTCTCAGTAACTATTAAGAGCTTAACTGGTCTGTTTTACATGATGTGGATATAGTCACATAGAAACAGAAGATATAATTTTTTTACGTGTGTGCCAAAAGAAACTTGTGATTTGGTTCTATCTACAGGGTCAGCATAAGCCAATTAGGTGGGATGTTTTCCTGGGCCCAAGATTGAGTGTAACCTGGAGGACTAGAAGCCAAGGCAATGTGAGGTAAGGCATCTGGGATAGAGAAGCAGCAACATTATGGAAAGAGCCAAAGTTGGAGCCTGGATTATAATATTGCTCAGAGATTTTGAAGGGCACATAAATTTTCTATATAAATTTGGAAATGTGGGCTGAAATAGAAGGATGTATAGAGTAATTAGTAGAATTTTATCACATAAGTAGGCCCAGGTGATTAGTTCAAGACAGATTAACATTTTGGGGGTTAGGATACAGAAGATAAAGGAGGGGTAAATGGAGAAGTAGTCAGATACTACCTGCCCAAGATGGTAGTATGTTTATAACTTGGGCTTAAACTCATAGTAATGATAGATAAAACATGGCTGAGCTCAAAACAAGATAAATAACAATTTGCACCAGAAACTGAACAGAAATGCAAATTTATTAGTAGGGTTGATGTCACAGCCTGCTAGAGTCCAGGATGAAAGCAAGCAAAGTTATTTTGGACTTAACTCTTGCAGGATAAAGGGGATAAAATTGTTCAATGTAAGGCAGAAACTAGAACCACACCTACTGCTTGAACTCTCCTGTTTTTCCACCTCAAGAAAAGAGTCTGAGGAAACTTGTTGGCTCCTGCTTGGGATATATAGAGTTTAGAGCACACTGGAAGCCTGGAGATTAAGGAAGATATCTATATAGTCTTGAGATTTAAAGTGAATCAAACTGCCCAGTGATTTGTGACTGGATTTGTGATATCTCTATTTAACAATCTTATCTGCTAGCATAATATCTGGTTCAGGACTGGCTCTCTAGGGAGTTAGGCAGAAACAAACAAATAAACCACAAATTGCTACATAGGGTTAAACACTAAGAAAAAGGAGAGAGAGAGAGAGAGAAAAAAAGAACAAAAACCTCTTATACAAGGTACACCCAAACAGAGATTTCACAAATAAATCTAATGTCAAGAAACATGACCCAGAAAAAAAATTATGATAATGTGAATTCAATATAAATAAAATTATTTTTCATGGAACCAACTATCAAAGACCTTAAAACAAGTATGTTTAGGATTGAATGAAGGAATAAAATTCATAAAGAAGAAAAATTATTATCGACAAAAATCAAGCATACATCAAATGAGAATAGGTGAATTTGAATAATATCATTTAGATATATGAAAATGAAATGAAATATTTACATCATTGAAATAAAACAGTTCAAGTTGGGACATACACCAAATGGGACACAAAGAGAATCAGAATTAAAAGTAATTCTGAGGAATTCACTCAGAATGCACCATGAGAGATAAACAGATAAGGATTATGAATAAGCAGTTAACAGATATAGAGAGGTCATGAAACATCAAATAGAAGTTCCAGAACAACAGTAGGGAAGGGATGGTAGAGAAGAGATATTTAAGAGAAAATAGCAAACAATTTTCCAGAATTAAAGTGTCATGACTTCTCAGAAAGTGCACTCTCAATACTGAACAGTACAAAATAAATCTTCATGTAGACACATTGTAGTGGATCTGCAGAATATTTATGATCAAAATAATGTTTTCAATGCTACCAGAGAGGGAAAAATGGGTTATTTAATAGAAGGCAATTATTTAATAGAAGCAAACTTCTCATAAGAAATGGAAACAATACAATAATGTCTTCAAATGTTCAGGGTAAAATAATTTTGAACTAGAATCTTTTATCCAGCTAAATAATACATGAGAGTGTGAGGCAAAGAAACATTGCAGCATATGAGAGTTCTCTATGTACATACATTTTTAAAAAGAAATAATAAAAGTAAGAAAGGAAAGTGAAACCAGAAGGAAGACATGCTATACAAGAAATAATTGTGGGGCTGGCCGAGAGGCGCCTTGGTTAAGAGTTGGCTTGGGATGCCAGCTCTGAGCAGTGGGGCCCGGGTTTGGATCCCACATGAGGGCCAGTGACGCTGCGCCCTCTACAGCTAAGATGGTGAACAACAGCTCGACCTGGAGCTGGGCTGCCATGAGTGGCCGGCGACGGCATAGGCTGCAGTGGGACTGTGGTGGGCTGCCGTGAGCTACCTTGAGTGTCTAGTAGCCGGCATGAGCAGCCAAAAAAAGAAAGAAAGAAAACAGAAACTGACATAATGTGTTGGTAAATTTACTTAACTATTGATCAGATGAGTAAATTCTATTTTTAAAGGCAATCCACAACTCTAGATAACAATAACAAAATGGGGAATTCTGTTATGCAAGGAGGGTAGAAATATTGAACAGTTTGAGTTTGTTAAAAAAATTTATAGTGAAGCATTTTATGTTAAAATTTGTAAGAGTAATCAGTAAAAGATTAGAAACAATATCTATCTTTCAAATGAGCAGAGGGAAAAAGGATTAAGAAAAATTTAATGTTAGATGAGAGAAAAGGAGAAGGAGAAAACT
Organism: Hipposideros armiger; assembly: GCF_001890085.2. NCBI lineage: Eukaryota > Metazoa > Chordata > Mammalia > Chiroptera > Hipposideridae > Hipposideros > Hipposideros armiger. The sequence goes on from NW_017731419.1 coordinate 360,654, forward strand.
CTTGGCAAACAGCTTCATGCATATATAAAATTGATTTATGACAAAGTTGCATGGGATTAGAACTTGTTGGGGAAGAATTTAATATATGATTTAGGGTGATATTTATCTATCTGGGAAAAAGTAGACCCTATTTCACACTATACACAAAAATTAATTTGTAATAAACACTTAAATGTATAATGTAAAACTTCCAGAGTGAAATTTAGGACTATCTTTATAACCTTGGGGTTGGAAAAGAATTTGTTGAAATATAAAAAGCATAAATTATAAAGAAAAACATTGAAAAATTTGGCTACATTTACATTTTAAAACTTCTGTTTAATAAAGACTATACACGAAGAGAAAACAGCAAGATAGCCTATGAGAAGAAATTCTCTTAGTTTTCTTCTATCTGAAATGTTTTTATTTTGTCTTTATTCTGAAGGATATTTTTGCTGGATATAGAATACTGCACTGTCAGCTTTCTTTTTCCTTTTAGCACTTTAAAGATCTTGATTCGTTATTTTCTCATCTCCATTATTTCTGATTAGAAGTCAGTGACAAATAGAATTGAAATTCTCTTGTATGTAATTTGTCATTTTTCTCTGGTTGCTTCCAAGATTTCCTTTTGGTCCTTGGTTTTTGGCAGTGTGAATCTGCTGTACCTGGACATGATTTTCTATGTATTTTTCCTGCTTAGAGGTTTTTGGTTTTTTTTTAAAGATTTTATTGAGGAATTGGAGGAGGGGAAAAATGTTGGGGAATCGTGGAAGGGGAAAAGACAAGTTGCTTTCCTTTTCTTCAGTCTAGTTGTGGAGGACGCCACTTCACTGGCCCCTGTTGGTATTATGATCATTGCGCTCTTCCTGGCTGAGGCAGTCGGCCACCAACCATTAGACGGTTGCTCATAGCAGCTTTGCCAGTCACCGGCCACTCACGGCAACTCACGGCAGCCCACTACAGTCTACGCTGTCACCAGCCACTCACAGCAGCCCAGCTCCAGGTGGAGCTGTTCACCATCTTAGCTGTAGAGGGCCCATGTGGGAGCCGAACCAGCAGCCCTGCTTCTCAGAGCTGGCGCTAACCAAGCCAACTCTTAACCAGCTAAGCCACTCAGGTGGCCCTCCTGCTAGGAGGTTTTTAGGGCTTCTTGAATCTGTAAATTTTGTTTCACCGAATTTGGAATTTTTTTCAGTCATTCTTTCTTAAAATATTTTTTTCCTGCCTATTCTTTCTATCTTTCCCTACTGTGACTTATATCATACATGTGTTAGACCTTCTGCTACTGACCTACGGTTCCCAAGGCTCTTTTCATTTTGCTCCAGTTTTTCCCTTTCTGTTCTTCAGATTGGATAATTTCTATGGATTTATATTCAACAAGTTTATGGAATATTTCATCTATTTTCTGTCATTAAGCTCATCCAGTGAATTTTTAATTTAAAATACTGTATTTTTATGTTCTAAAATTTCCAGTTGGCTCTTTTTAAAAACAGTTTCTATTTCTCTGCTGGCATTCATATCTTTTCACTCATTATGAGCATATTTTACCTCACTGAGCAGAATTAGGATTTAAACTCCTCCTTGTCTGCTAATTGCAACTTCTGGATCATCTAGAGTTTTTTTTCTGTTGATTATCTTTTTTCTTGAGAATAGGTTACATTTCTTTATGTGTCAAGTAAGGTTAATTATATTCTGGACATTGTGAATGTTATGCTGTGAAGACTCTGAATTTTGTTAATTTCCTCTAAAAGTTGTTGATTTTTTTTTGTTTTAGCAGATAACTAATTTAATTCAACTTATGCTATAAATTAACTCTTGGGTGGCAGGTTACATCTGAGTTTAGTTCTTTTATCCATGCACACAAACCTGCACATGTATAGTTGAGGGATCAGCTAGAGATTTAGACAGAGACACATAATTTACATTTCCTCCTCTCTGGCTCTCACTAGTGGCTTCCCTTCCCTTTCCAGGAGATTTGGTTGTTCTAAACTATATGCTTTGTTAATTCAGACCACAAAGGCTGTTAGTATGCTGTTGGAGTTTTAGCCACTCTGTGTGGCACCAACTGAAGCTCTCTCTCAGGTCAAAAGCTATAAAAACTGGAAATTCATATTCTTGTGATATTCACTTCATCTAAATGTTGGCACCTTTCCAGCATCTACCTGCTTTTGGTAAGTGTCCAGTTCCTTCAGAGTTTTTAAAATTTTTATATTTAAACATTTTTTATCCAGAGTTTGTAGTTGTTATCTTTGCGAGGGTTGGTCCAGCAGTCATTTATTTGGCCATACTGGGAAGTGGAACCTGGAGGGAGTTGATACTATCATTTTGGCAAGGAGTTTGGCAGTAGCTGGTAAAAGTTGTAGTTTAGAATATCTTAGAGAAATTTTTGCATATGTACCCATATGTAAGAATGATTATTGCAGTTTTTTGGTAATAGGAAAAAGTTGCAAATAACTTAAATGTTCATCAACAAGACAGTACATAAATAAATTGCGGGATATTTGTAAAATGAAATACTATACAGTAGTGACAATGAATAAATTAGTGCTTTTTGTATCAACATGATTAAGTGAGAATGTGATGTTGAGTAAAAAGCGTGTTTCACAAAGATGTATAGTAGAGTATTAATTATATAAAATTAAAAAACATGTGGAACAATACATACCATTTTCGATATAGATATATATATATAGTGTGTAGGAAGCTGCCCTATCTAAAATTTTACCCTATCCAACATTTTAAACCCCTTCAATATTTCTTCTCTCTTTTCCCTGGTTTAGTACTTTTTCATTTACTTAGTTAACAGACAATGTACTATATATTTTACTTATTTAATTTTTTTTGTCTTCCCCCCTAGAATATTAGCTCCATGGAGGCAGAGATTTGTGTCTTTTTTTTTTTTTTTTACTAGTATTCCCAGTGCCTAGGTGTTTGGCATGTAATAGGTACTCAATAAGTATTTGCTGCATGAATAAATGAATAGTATAAAAATATGAGGGTTTGATTAGCCACACATTTAGATGTTTTATGGGTTTCAAGTGAATCTAAAATGTTTTCTTTCCTTTTTTTTTTCGAGGTTTAAACAGTAGCAGTTTTATTGCAAAAGCGTAAGAGAAAAAGCGCAAGAGAAAAGCTCTCTCCACAGATCTGCAGAGAGGGGGAATTTGAACGAAATGCACGCTAAACTGTTTCATTTCTTAACAGTAAAGTACCAAATACAAATTTGACAAAATAGTAAGATCTGATGGCACTGAGTAGTGGCAAAATTAGTGTTTATGCTATTTTTTATATTTCTAGTTGGAAATACTTCATTAAACAAAAGAAGCACCAAAAGTGTAGAGAAGAGGTTTCAGAACATTATAGCATAGAAGTTAAGGGAAGAGGGAGCTTCAAAAATGAATAGAGAGGTATTTGAAATGCTGGAATTTGTCATCAATAGATAAGAGAATTATAATTGACTAGTAGGAAATTATTAGTGACTATTGAAAGAACCTGTTTCAGCAAGGAGTTGATTATAGGTGGGATGCTGAGGAAATGGAGGCAGTAGGTGGGGAAATGGAGATTGCTCATTCAGTATGATGGTAGGTACAGCTTTTCCAGGATGGAAAGTTTATTCATGTTTTTGAGCAGAGTGGAACAATGCATTGGAAAGATGGAGATGTAAAATGTTGCAAAGAGAGAAGACAATTAACGGAAGCATTTATAATTAGAGGCATATATTAAGAAGAAAAGGGCATTTCATCTGCAGTGAGGATAGGCGCTACTTCTGCAATAGAAGAGAAAGGTTGACACAGGTAGAGACAAAGAGGAGAGGTGAGGAAGTTCACATCTGTTTCTTTGAAGTAGTACGTCAGGCCATTTGTTGGAATGGAGAAGATGGGTAATGGATATGGTCCAGGTTAGTGAATTAGCCCAGTGAACACATTAGAAGATTGAAATTCTAAGAGCCTAAGTTGATAATTAGGGTACCAACTATATGGACGATTTTAGGCTTTGAAATAGAACTAACCTTAATGGAATGGGTGCATTTGAGTGGCTTGCACAGTAATATTAACAACAGTAAACACTCATATATGCCAGGGATTATTCTACATTCTCATATGTCATTTGAAGTGTGCCAGGGATTGTTCTATATTCTTTATGTATACGCATTTAATCCTGATAATGACCTTTGATATAGCTATGTTATTAAGAGTTATTCTGCTGGTGAGGAAATGGAGACAGAGAGAGTAACTTGCTCAAGGTCACACAGAGGCAGAACTGGATTTCAAGATGATCAGTCTGATTAGCCAGAGCAACCTGTCAAGCAGTGAGGTGACATAGTTCAGTTGTGTATACATCCTAACGAGACAAATTACTAACATTTTGCCACTACCAGGAAGCTTAGCTACTGTGTGTATCGTAATGGGCAGCTTCCTTGCTGTCTGTAGACTTTTTTTGGCTACTCAGGAACGTCTTTTCTTGGTATTTGTTCACATATGTTTTTCTTCATTGTTAAAATTTATTTAGAATATATTGTACATATCATATACAATTTAACATTCTTTTCCCTAAAATAAGGATTATTCTTTTTTGGTTGAGGTGGAAAAACATCGATTTCCTCACCACAGTTATCAGCATTAAAAATAACGGGTCACCTCTTACAGTTCTGCTCCTATAGCTTTTGCTAAATCAACCTGCTTTGATTATTGTTTCTCAGCTTTCACAAAGTATTTAAACGAAGAGTGGTCATAATGGTTGGCAGTTGTACAGTATTTTAATTTTAAAAGGGCTTTCAAATCCATATTCTACCATTTGATCTGCCCAATAATTCTTTAGGTGACAGGGCAGGCTTTCTTGTTCCCATTTACAGATGAAGAAGCTGAGGCTTAGGGAGATGAAAGGATTGGTCCTAGAATGAGTATGTGGTAGAACTGAGTCTTGAATCTGGTTCTTCCTGACTCTAAGTCGAGGCTCAGAATGCCTCTCCGTTCTGTACATGCCTCTTTGTCTTCCTTTTAATATTCAGAACGCCGTTTTTCCATCGCCTTCCTTTTCTATTCACTTTGTTTAGCTTCCCAATCGAGGGGCTTCCTAACTTGCCTGTCTTCATCCTGGGTGGTGGCAAGAGAGCACACCTGTGTTCCTTCTGTCTCCGATCTTGCATTTTCCTTTTCTGTGGCCCTTCCATCTTCACCATCCGTGGAAATCTCCTCCTTCCGCAGCCCCAACTTCTGAAATCTTCTCACAGCCCCCTGGCAGTGGGACCTCCCATCCTAATCATCAGCAGGAGAGCCCATGAGGGAGGGGAGGCAGAGGGCACGGAGCACAGCACGCCGGGAAGCCATGCTGAGGGCTACTTCTGCATTTCCTTCCTCCCGGTCCTCAGGAGCATCCTCGCCGCCCTCCGGCCCCGGCTCTCTGCAGCCCGCCCCGGATCCGCCTCCCCCTCCTTCCTCCCGGGGGTTGAGACGAAGCGTGGGACGCACCTGTGTCCCTCCCCGGTCACCCCGGTGAGGCCCCGGGGGCTGCTCCCGGAGCAGGATTTACAGGCCCGGAGAACGCCAATGGGAGATCCAAATGGTCGGGGACTCCGGCACTTTAAGAGGCTTTTCTCTGGGAAACACCCGTCCCCTCCGTGCGCCTTATGAATGGAAATACTCCTCCCCCGGTCGAGCCCATTTTCCCATTTCACCAGGAGCCGCAGCTTGCTCTCTCCTGTCGGTCTCCCCGCCCACATCAACGCGGGCAGCTCCAGGAGGGGACGGACAGGAAGCCTTTGGCCGCCTATTAAATCCCACCCATTTCTCCGGGGGCGATTTCCTAACCTTCCGGGACCGAATTCTGCAATTTGATGTGCGTTTTGTCCGAATGGTAGCGACACGGGCCTAAGGGAGGGGGAAAGCGAGGGGGTGGGG
>NW_017731419.1:369574-370914 GCF_001890085.2 Hipposideros armiger
TTTTAAAAAAAATTTTATGCACATTCTAAAGTAATATTACTAAAATAGAAAAGTATGTTTCCTTTGAATAGCACTGCAGCCTGAGTTGTTTAGAAATCTTTGTATAACATTGCTAATTTCTTACAGATGAAACTCTAGTTTTATTCATATGTACTAAAAATATGACTACTAACCATATTTGTGGTAACGAAAAAGAACCCACAATTTTTAGCTTTTGTCTTACATGATTTCCCTGCACCATTGACACTAGGTGCCTCATTCCTTATTTAAACTCTTTTTTTGGGCCGGCTGAGTGGCTCAGTTGGTTAAGAGCTCACTCAAGAGTGCGAGCTCTGAGCAACAGGGTCGCCGGTTCGATTCCCACATGGGCCCAAGCTGAGCTGCCAATGAGCTGCCAACAGGTGGCAGGATGGCTCAACTAAAAAAAAAATACTCTCTTATTTTCTTTTTCTTCTTGCTGTTCCTGCTCAAATTTTTTTTAGGGCTACTTTCTTCTTGCCCTTTATAAACAGGATCCTGTCATTATTCCTCATTTAAAAGAAAAAAAATCCTACAGACTCTTTACCTCGTTCAATCTCATGATATCAGTTATCATCTATGTGGATGACACCCAAACACCATTTTCTAGTCCAGACATGTCTCTTGAACTATAAATCTCTAAATCCAGGCACCCTATAGGTATCTCTCACCCATTGTCTTCTGTCCCAAACTTGTACTTCTGTTTATATTCCTCATTTCAGTGAATGGCACACTACCCATTAACCCAAGTCAAAAAGTGGGAAGTCTTCTTCTACTTCTACTCTCTATGATTACTATTCAACAAATCACCAAGCCCTGTTGAGTCCAGCACACCCAACCAAATCGCTGCCCTAACTCCTTAGTCTAGTTACATTGGACTGTTTCTGTTTTTTAAGGTCCTCCAATGTATCATGTTCTTTTTGCTTGAAATACTTTCTTTCTCTCTATGGCCCTGTTTGCCTTTTTATTGTTCAGTATTTAGCTTGGTGACCCTGCCTGACCGCCTTTCTTCCCCTGGATGCCCCACTCGTGTGCTCACACTACATTGCAATTATTAGTTCTCTAATTAGGTGTCCACATTTACCTTGTGTGTAGACTGTATTTTGTTCATCTCTGTGCCTCCAGTGTGCAAACCCCATTGTCTACTGCAGTGTTTGCACAAAAACTGTCTCTTGAATAAGGAAAAATGATTCAGGGTGAATTAATATTTTTTTTAAAAAAGATTTTATTGGGGAATTGGGGGAGGGGAACAGTGTTGGGGAATCGGGGAAGGGGAACAACCGAGTTGCTGTCCTTTTGTTCTTCAGTCTAGTTGTGGAGGA
>NW_017731419.1:371021-374946 GCF_001890085.2 Hipposideros armiger
GGTGGAAGAGAAGGTGGGGGAGGGTGGACGTTAATTGCAACGCGGCGCTGTCCCCGGTGCTGAAAAATAATGCGGTCTTCCTCGGGCTTGTGGGGTTTCGCAAAACAGAAAGACCCTGCGAAATGAAATTAAAATGGGGTCATTCTCGAAAAAAAGAGGCCTCGTATCTTTCTGATAAACATTTCAGTATCTCTTGTTGGAGTGGGGGAAGGGGGGGGCAGCGGCAAATCAGGGGCGGGGAACTGTCAGTGCAACCAAAGCCTGCCTGGCCTTCTGAGCATGCCCAGTTCTCTGTGCTGGAGCCATAGGGGAGTTTGTCTGCAGTTTCCACTCGGGTTGGAGAGGCAAGAAGGGAGACAAGGGGGTGAGGGTGGACCCAGGAGCCAGGCAGAATTCAGGATCTAGTGTGAGAAATACCAGTTCAGGAATACCAACACTAATGCTAAAAGTAAGCACAACCATAGGTTAAAGCAGGAGTTGGGACTCGCAAGAAAGTGAGAGGGGCTCTGGGAAAATGATCTAATTATTTTTCCAAAGCGGTTTCCTTTTTAGGGCAGCTCACACAAACTATAATGAATAGCAAAAGGATTTTAGTTGTCCCAGTAATGGTTGACTGGGTGTTTGGTTGGACACCTTGCTAATCCTCATGAACAGAGGAAGTTTCTCATACGCTACCCATAGTCTCTTGTTGCAGTGCGCATTAGTAGGCCTTCAGTATGTACTTGGTAGGTTGATTAATGTGAAACCTATTCCTGAGTGCACTTGAGGAATTCAGGAACTTAAACTTATGATTGTAAATAAAAGATGTTTTTATGAAGCAATTAATTGGATTTTTAACAAATATGCCAGAACTTATCTAATTGATTCTTATTTCTTTCAAAGTAATGCATAGTTACGTTGATAATGCTGTCGGTACTTAAAAGTCTTTGTAATTCTTCTTTGGAATGGCTATTAAAGCCATTCTGTGAGACACCACAAACAGCGGTCTCATTATTTGGGGGACAGTAGCTTGTATATGATAAAATGCAGTTTGTTACTTATTCACCAGATAGGTTAAATGAACTGAAGACTCATGGAATTCCCAGATTGATGGTTTACTAGAGATTGTCCGTGCCCAGCTACCATCCAGTGTTTGTACCTCTTTACCATGTTTTTTGGAATCTGGAACACATGAATTTGAATCCTAGCTCTGCCATTTACTGTTTGACCTTAGAGAGGTAATTGACTTCTCTGAACTTTATTTCCTCACCTGTAGACCTCGGGTAAGAATGCTGATGAGGTTGTGATTATAAATGAGAGAATACACATGAAAGGCTGAGTGGTGAGCCTAGCTCATAGCAAGTACTCAATAAATGATGGTTATGATACTGATAATTATTTCCCACTTAATAGTCCATATCTTCTAAATAGTTAGGAAGTTCTTTTGTTTTTTTTGTTTTTTTGCCTGTCTCCAAAAGTTAAGCCTAACCTCAAAAATAAAATTTGCTTCTAAAGAGGCTTTCGGAAAAATTGGATGCCTTATGTTTTAAGCAGTGGCCACATACTTGGAAGTCAGTGTGGATCTTCCCACTTGAAATCGCACCCTTGAAGGGTTTATTATAGTACAGTTGTTAGGAAAACCACCACCTGTCATTTGATTTTATAGTTACATATTACATAAGTAATTTCAGGTTAAAGCCAGTGAGTGTTACTGTCCTCTTCCTGTGTTTTCTCTTGCTAGTTATATTTTGAGATGCACTGGATGCTTTGTCTTGTCTGTTTACTGGACAGTTAATGCCAAGATAAATAAAATCTGCATGTGGACTTGGCTGATTAGTGCAAGTAGTGTGTAGTTAAGTAGCTATTTTACAATTGTTTGTAAAACAGATTTTTTTTCATCTGTAGATGGTGGAAAGGACACCATATTTGAATCTGGAACATGTTGATTTGAGTTTTGCAAGCCCTTCTGATTAACTGTGAGATGCTGGGCAATTAATAGTTTTGTGCCTCAGAGTTTCCATCTATCAAGTAAGGAATAGTAGTAGCAGCTGTCTTTGAAGGGTTTTGGAGAGCAAAGGTGGTAATTGGGAGTAGGCTGCAAAAAGGAAAAGGATGCCTTGGGTGTATCTAGGTGTCTTTATTTAGAGTGAAGTTAAGAATCTCATTTCTTTTTTTCTTATGTGCATGAACATGAATGGGTTGACATTATATACCTGAAAATAGAGAGTAAGCACATAAAAGGCTGCATAGTTGATGTTCAAGAAGGGTGAATACTTTCTAATAACTAGAAGTTACAGATTGTATTTTATCCTTGGACTCTAGGAGTACGGCTGAGGGGAAGGAGAAAGAGAAGGGAAGGCCATGAGCTTGTTCTCTTCTACTGGATGCGAAGTCCACCAGAACGGAGAGAACGAGAGAGTTCATTTCTCCTCTGCATTCAGGAGTGTGCACAGCACCACTTGCCTAAGCACCAAAAGGGGAGAATTAGGTTTATTATAATGTCAAAGTATTATTTCTATTACTCTTCTTCCTGGCCTCTTGGTGTAGGTAAAGGTTTCACTGGTACAGGAAGTAGACATAGTTTGGTTGAACCCGCAAGAGGAAGTACTTGTATTTCAACCCAAACAGATCACGTCACTTACCTTTGAAATGTAATATATCACAGATATGTGAAAAATGTTTTTATTTTTATGTAATGGTATTTTCTTTTATGAAATAAGTAATGATGATAAAAAAGAGGCTAGTTTTAGCTAAGATGTAGTTTGGAGCCTGCTTTTATACATTCGATCTGTTTCCTATGCTATGTGCATAACATCGGAACAGAAGGTGAAAGCTTCTTAGCAATGTCTCAGGAGATTGCACAAGAGTTAATTTTTTTTCCCCCTCCAAATGCTTCCTTTTCTTAGAAAGTTCACTGTAGTGAAATGTGTATGTAGCTGATATAGAATCTGGAATAATAAAAATAAGAATTTATAGTTCTTTTATTTGGGATTCTAAAGAGGAGTCCAACTCTCCTGCACTCCCGCAACCCCCAGCTTTCTCTGCCTTCTAAGAGTTAAAATTGATCAATCTGGAGTACTTGATGTGTATGCTTTCAAAAGAAGCTTGCTTTTCATGACAGCAGAAGTTAAGAGTTGAAGTTCTAGAGTCAGACTGCTGCCTGGGTATGAATCCTGACCCTGCTTCTTATAATCAGTGTGACCTTGGGCAGGTTAACTCAACCTCTCTAAGCCTCGACTGCATTAATCTATAAAATGGGGATAGTTGTAGTTGTGAAGATTTAATGAGGTGATGCATGAAAAGTGCTTAGCACAGAATCCTGGCACATAATGAGGAGTTAATTAAATGTTAGCTATTATTATCATCATCAAGGATAAAATCTTGTGCTTTCTGCTATAGTATAAATTACAAATTTGGATCTAGCCCCACAGAGTGTAGCAGAAGAAAAAGCAACCATGATATTATTTAAATGGGAGATGGGCTATTGGACTATCTTTTATTCTCCTTCCTGCTCTCCAGGTCTCCTCTACAGTAATCAACCTAACCCATTCTGGGTGGGAGGGGATCTCTGCATGACTGTTCCTTGACTTGGTATACCTAGGAAGGCACTGGCTAATCACCTAAATAGGACATTTCTAAGGCATGAATTGCGTATCCATCATCTTTCATGTTATGATGACAGTGTAGCAACTGGCAAATCAGTTACATAAAGGTCCATCAATATGTTTTTCAAATTTGGAAATTAACGCTGATAATTTGAGTATAAGCTCAAAAATAGCTTATTATAGACATGTGAATGTATGCTATTGTTAATGTATTTATCCTACTCAACATCTTTATCTCAGTAACTAAAAACCTTTCTGATTACATCAAAAATTGTATAACACTTTTAAGAGTATAGCTACTTAGCAGTATGATTTGAAGTTGAACTTGCCCCTCTCCCATA
>NW_017731419.1:376236-378632 GCF_001890085.2 Hipposideros armiger
TGTCCTTTTGTTCTTCAGTCTAGTTGTGGAGGATGTCGCTTCACTGGCCCATGTTGGTATTATCATTGCGCTCTTCCCGGCTGAGGCAGATTGGTCGCTGGCCACTGGATGGCCGCTCATGGCGGCTCACGGCAGCTCACGAAAGCTCACACTAGCTGCCAGCCACACACGGTAGCTTACAGCAGCCCACTGCAGCCCTACTGCAGCCTACGCTGTCGCCAGCAACTCATGGCAGCCCAGCTCCAGGTCGAGCGGTTGTTTACAATCTTAGCTGTAGAGGGTGCAGCTTATTGGCACATGTGGGAATAGAACTGGCAGCCCTGTTGTTCAGAGCTCGTGCTCTTACCAACTGAGCCACTCAATCAGTCCCTCAATGTCTTTTGTAAAGGAGGATTGTATAATTAAGTTTTTGGATTTCATCAATGTGAGGATTACACATTTTTGTCAATATAAAGCTCTGCCTTCTGTACAACAGAATGCATACTTTTCAAATGTATTTACAGGTGAATAAAAATACACTTGTCAAAAGTGCTAAAAACACATTTGCTAAATCAAATTTATAGCATTTATATATTCCTGAACATTCATTGTGTTTTTGGTTCTTTCTCATCAGTTTAAATTTCTGTTATTATATTCAGCATAATAATTATTGATTCCTAATTGGTAGACAATGGCTAATTGTTTTTCTTAGATAAAATGATAATACATCTGAAGTCAGGAACTCTTCATGTTGTAGTTTGATGTGGATCCTTTGATAATACGTCTGTTCAAGTTCTATATACTGATTAGTTAACCAACAAATAGGCTTTAAATGGGGATTTTCATTTTGCAATATCATTGTTGGAAATTCACATGTATTTATTTCTTATATTCTGAAAAGATATGGGCAGCTCTGCATAATGGGGTCTGTCTTTTTATTTTTATATATGAAGGCTATTGACTTTTTTGTGCTAATTTTATAACTTTTACTAAATTATTTTTTGTAGTTGTTTTTTCAGCTATTCTTTGGGTTTTCAAGATGTATGATTATATAATCTGAAAATAGAAACTAGTTTTACCCTTTCTTTTCTATCCAGTTCTTATATCTCTAATTGCTTCATCTTTTCATATTGCATTGGTAAATTTCTCCAACACAATGTTAAATATAACAGAGAGTGAGTATTCTTATCTTGTTTTTAATTTTACTAGCAAAGGTTCTAGTATTTCACTATTAAGGAAGATATTCTTTTGGGCTGAGGTAATGTACAAAAAAGTAGCCATCAATTCCTATTTTAATGACAAAAAACCCCAAAAAACATAAAAACAAAAAACCTAAATGGTGTTGAACTTTGTCAAGATCATTTTCTGTATCTATGGAGACCATATGATTTTTTTGTTTTTAAAGATTTTACTGGGGAATTGGGGGAGAGGAATAGTGCTGGGGAATCGGGGAAAGGGAACAGACAAGTTGCTGTCTTTTTGTTCTTCAGTCTAGTTGTGGAGGACGCCACTTCACTGGCCCATGTTGGTATTATGATCATTGCACTCTTCCCGGCTGAGGCAGCCAGTCACCGGCCATCGATGGCTGCTCACGGCAGCTCACGGCGGCTGCTGACCCACTCACGGCAGCCCACCGCAGCCCCACTCTAGCCTATGCTCGCCAGCCACTCACGGCAGCCCAGCTCCAGGTGGAGCTGTTGTTCACCATCTTAGCTGTAGAGAGCGCAGCGTCACTGGCCCATGTGGGAACTGAACTGGCGGCCCTGCTGCTCAGAGCTGGCGTCCCAAGCCAACTCCTAACCAACTGAGCCACTCGCCCAGCCCCCTGACTTCTTCTTTTAATTTTATTAGTATGCTGGATTGGATTTTGTCATTTTATTTAATAATTTTGGCATTTATATTCACATGTTAGATTGATTCATAGGGTTTTTGTTTGTTTGTTTGTTTTTCAGGGATGGGGTGGGGAGTAATTCTAGTCAAGGTCTGGCAATGATGCTATACTCACTATATAAAATGAGTCTGGAAGTTTTGCTTCTTTTTCTATGCTCTGGAATAATTAAAGTAACATTGAGGCTATCTGATCTTTATAAGTTTGTTAGAGTCCCTTGTGAAACCATCTGGCCTGATACTGTTTTGTAGTGGGACTCTTTTAACTTCTTTCTCTATTTTCTCTATGACCCTTGTTCTATTTGGACTTTCTGTTTCTACTGGGGTCAATTTTGGTAAGTTTTATTTCTCTAAAAAATTATTGAGTTCATCTAAATTTTCAAATTTGTTTGCATAGAATTATGCAAAATAGTCTTTTAGAAATTTAAAAATTTCCATTATTTTGATGTTTATTTTCTCCTTGTCATATCTAATGTTGTGTATTTAGTACTGTATATTTGTGTCCCCTGCCTCCTTTTCCTTGATTTAGT
>NW_017731419.1:379262-387213 GCF_001890085.2 Hipposideros armiger
GGCTTTTATTACTACTTTCAAGAAATTCTGCAATTACATTTTGTATTTTGCCATTGACCCAAGAGTTATTTAAAAGTATACTTGTAAATTTCTGGGTGGAAGGAAATTTTTTTTTTTTAATTTTGTCATTGATTTTTATTTTGATTGCATTATAGTCTGAGGGTGATATTTGTATTATTTTTATTCTTTGGAACTTACTGAGGTTTTCTTGTGGCCTAAGATTTGGCCAGTTTTTGTGAATGTTCCATGTGTACTTGAAAAAAAGTTGCAGTCTCAATTTTTAGGGTTGAAGTTTGATATAGATCTATAAGATCTACCTTATTTATGTTGTCTAGGTCTTCTATATCTTAATTAATTTTTAGTCTGCTTGATTTTGGATTTTGAGACATATTAAACTTATTCCATTGTTAATGTGTTTCTATTTCTCCTTGCATTTTCTGTAGGTTGCTGCTTAATGAAAATTATTGCTGTGTTGTTGGGTACATAAATATTAGTAACTAATATCTTCACTGTGAATTGTAGCCTTAAGCATTATTAAGTGTCCTTCTTTATATATTTTAATGCTTTTTTGGTCTCAAGTCCACTTTGTCAGATGTCAAGATTATGACCCTGTTTTCTTTTTGTGTTTGCCTGATATATCTTTTTCCATCCTTTTATTTTTAACTCTTTTGAATCTCTTTGTTTTAGGTGTGTCTTGTATTCTGCATAGTGTTGGATTTTGCTTTATTAGCCAATCTGAAAATCCTTTTCTTTCACTAGGTGAGTTAAGCCCATTTACATCTATTGATATGATTAATATGTTTGGCCTCAGTTCTGTCATACATATTGTTTTATTTTTATGTCTTTTGTAGCTATACTTTTTCATTATGCAGTTGATTTTATCTGCTTGTTTGTTTTATTGGTTAACTTTATACTACTACTTTTATATACCATTAAACCATTTTTTAAGAGTTAATTGATTTCTTACATTGAACAATATTGAAATTAGCTTGTAAGCTCTTCTTCTTCCTTGCTCCTTCGATCTCAATATCTGATCTAAAATAATATTGTTGTATTTCCAGTTTATGTCTATTAGGTGATCATATCCACAGGCATTCCTTATTTCCCCACCACATTTTTTTTTTTTATTTTAGCTGAGCCATCCTGTCACCTGTTGGCAGCTCAGCTCTGGCCGGGCATCAAACTGCTGTTGCTCAGAGCTGTCACTCTTGAGCGAGCTCTTAACCAACTGAGCCATTTGGCCGGCCCCCCACTCCAATTTTTGATAGTCGTACTATATCTACTATATTCTCTCCTTTATAACCATGGTTTAGCTTTGTTCTACAGGTATATTTATATTTAATGCTCACCACTGATTCTTATATTACTGTCTCAGTGTCTTTGGTTGCCTGAATGCCCTTTTCTGATAGATTCTTTAGGAAGTGTACACCGTATCATTGTACCCTGAGTTTTGGCAAGTTTATATGTAATAGTTTGTTTGCAGCTTTGTACTTGGATGTCAGTTTGGGCAGGTATAACTTGCTTAACTCATATTCCCCTTCCTTGAGTGTCTTAAATTTGTTATGCTTTTTTTTTGGCGGCGGGTGGGAGGTGGCCGGCAGAGCATTAATAATTGTTGAAAAGTCTGGTGACAATCTTGGTTTCCTTCTCTTTTTAGTGACTTAGTATTTTTGCCTGATTGTCCAAATGATTTTTTATTTTCTTTTAAAGTAATTATGACTCAGTGTAGGCCATGCTGAAATGATTGTGGTGTATCCTTTCAATATGTAATTTTGGGATTTTTTTTAAATTTCAGGAAAGTATTCTGGAAGTTTTACCATTTATTTTGTACTGTTGTTTGGCATTCTTTGCAATTCATATCTTATGTATATTGGGGTTTTTTTGCTGATTGTCTGGATGGATCAGTTTCTATTGAGTGTTTTTAAAAATCCCTTCATTTCTTTTGAGGTTTTTTTTTTTTGTTTTTTTGTTTTTTTTTGTTTTTTTTTTAGCTGAGTCATCCTGCCACCTGTTGGCAGCTCAGCAGCAGCTCAGCTCGGGCCAGGACGCGAACCGCTGTTGCTCAGAGCTCGCATTCTTGAGCGAACTGTTAACCAACTGAGCCACTCGGCTGGCTTTTCTTTTGAGTTTTTTAAGAGTCAACTGTACAATATACTTTTATTAGTGTAAATGTGAACTAGCCTATTCATAGTGATTCTGCATGTATACAGGAATATATTTGTTTAGCCCTTAAATCGAAATGTCAAATATAAATTAAAAAATTGAAATTATTCAGTTGAATATTATCATTCTCATAAATCCAAACATATTAAATTATAAGTAAGTACAAGCATCTATGGCATTATGTCTTCTAGTGTAGACATGCCCAAGTACCTATGTATTGGAATACATGTTATTTTTTGTTTATTATGGGAATAGTTATATATAATGATATTCAGCTATTTTGATGGCATAGTTGAATGACTTGTGCTAAGTATAAACAATGGTGTAACCACTACCCTAACTGGTATAAAGAACACCCTCTTTACCCTAAAATGATTCCTATACCTCTTTGCTCTTGATCCCCTTCCTCTACCCCCTGACCCAGGCAGATATCGATCTGCTGCTTTATGTCACTATAGTATTGCCTTTTCTAGAATTTCCTATAAATGAAATAATTCAGTACATAGTCTTTTCTGTATGACTTCTTTTCATTTAGCATAAAGTTTTTGAGATTTATGTTGTTGAATGTATTAATATTTTGTTCTTTTTTATTGCTCTGTAGTATTCCATGGTATGTATATATTATTTGGTTTGTTTCCAGTTTTTGACCATATCGATAAGCTGCTAAAATATTTGCATACATGTTTTCATGGGGACATATGTTTTTAATTCTCTAGGGTGAATACTTAGGAGTAGAATTGCTTGACAGTATGGTAAATGAATATTTAATGTTATAACATATTGCCATATTGTTTTTCAAAGTGGCTAAAACATTTTGCATTCCCACCAGCAGTGTAGGAGAGAGTCCCAGTTTCCCCCATCCTCACCAACACTTGGTATTGACAGTCTTTTCAACATTTATCCTTCTAGTGGGTGTGTAGTGGTATCTCATGGTCTTAATTAGCATTTCTCTGAGGACTAGTGATATTGAGCATATTTCGTGGCTTATTGGCCATTAGTGTATCTTCTTTTGGGAAATGTCTGTTCCAATCTTTTGTTCATTTTTATTAGATTTTTGGTCTTCTATTTAATGAGTTAGTTGTAAGAGCTCTTTATTCTGCATACAAGCTCTTTGTTTTGAAAAATTTTGCTTCCATTCTGTGGCTTACCTTTGTGTTTCCTTAATGATGACTTTTGAGAAAAGAAACTTTCAAATCATGAAGTCCACTTTATCAATTTTTTCTTTTATCATTTGTGCTTTTGGTATTCTGTTTGAGAAATCTTTGCCTAACTTAATGATACAAAGATTTTCTCCAGTGTTTTCTTCTAGAAATATAATAGTTTAATCACTAACATTTAGGTCTATGAACATTTTTGAGTTAATCTTTACATGTGGCATGAGGTAAGGTTTGAGGTTCATTATTTCCATATACAATATCCAGTTGTGCCAGCACCATTTATTTTAAAAACGATCTTGACTCCATTGAATTATCTTGGCACCTTTGTTAAAAATCAACCAACCGTATATGTCTGGGTGTATTTCTGGACTTCATTCTGTTTATTTAATGCCTGGGTGTATTTCTGGACTCCATTCTGTTTATTTATTTATAAGTCTATTCTTATGCCAGTGACATACTGTCTTTATTACTGTAAGTTTATAGTAAGCCTTGAAATCAGGTACTATAAGCCCTCCAACTTTTTCAAAACTGTTTTAGGTCCTTTGCTTTCTATGTAAACTTAAAAATCTATGTGTCTTTTTTTCTTTTTTAAGAAGCTTGTTTGGGCTTTGGCCTATAGATCAATTCGAGGAGGATTATTGTTTTAACAGCACTGAGTTTTCCAATCCTTGGAATGATATGTATGTACACTTATTTAGCTCTAGTTTAATTTCCTGTTGTAATGTCTTGCCACAGTGCTCATTAAATTTATTCATAAGTATTTTTGTGAATGGAGCTGTTTTCTAAATTTCACTTTCTAATTGTATGGTGTTAGTATGGAGAAATAGAATTGATTTTTGTATGTCGATTTTATATCCTGCACCCCTGCAATGTTCATTTATTAGTCTAGTAGATTTTTGGGGGTATTACATAAGACTTTCAACACATACCATCACATCGTCTGTGAATAAAGTTTTACATCTAACCTTTCCAATCTTTATACCACCTTTAATTGCTATTTATTGCCTTATTGCACTAGCTAGGACCTCCAGAACAATGTCAAGGAAGGTGGTGTGAGTGGACATCCTTCTCTCTTGGTCTTGGGTAGAAATATTTGAGCCTTTCACAATATTAAATCAACCTTGCATTCTTGAAATAAACCACATTTGGTCATAATACATATCCTTTTAAAATATTGTTGTATTTCAATTGCTAATAATTTTTTTTTTAGCTGAGCCATCCTGCCACCTGTTGGCAGCTCAGCGGGGGCTCAGCTCAGGCCGGGACTCGAACTGCTGTTGCTCAGAGCTCAAACTCTTGAGCGAGCTCTTAACCAACTGAGCCACTCGGCCGGCCCTTCAATTGCTAATAATTTGTGAAAGATTTTTGTATCTATGTTTATGATCGCTATTAGTCTCCCCCCTCAGCCCCATATTCTACATATCTATTACAATTCCATTGACTCCACTCCCACACTATACTTTACATTTCCATAAGTTTTTGATAAAATCCAGCACTGAAGCCATTGGGGTCTGAAGGTTGTTGTTGTTGTGTTGTGTGTGTGTATGTGTGTGTGTGTGTGTGTGTGTGTGTGTGTGGTGGGTGGAAGGTTTTAAATTTTAAATTTAGTTTAGTTGATATAGAGCTGTTCAACTTTTTTTCTTGTTTTAATTTCTTCTTGTTCACCTTTGTTATTTGTGTCTTTCAAGGAATTTGCCCATTTTGTACTTTTGATAAATTTGTTCATTTATTGACATAAAAGTTTTTTTATAATAATCCCTTTTTAGCCTTTCTATATCTGTAGAAACTGTTGCAATGTCCTTTAATTCTGATATTGGCAATTTATGTCTCTCTCTTTTTTCTTGACCTGTCTGGTTAGAGATTTATCAATTTTATTGATCTTCTCAAAGAACCAGCATTTGGTTTTGATTATTTTTTTTATTGTTTTTCTGTTTTATTGATTTCTGCACTTATTTGTACTATTTTCGTCCTTTGGTTTGCTTTGGATGTAATTTGCTCTTTTTTTCTAGTTTCTTAGAGTGAAAGCTTATTTTATTGATTTCAGACCTTTCTGCTTTTCTAATATAAACACTTAACACCGTAAATTTCTTTGTAAGCCCTACTTTAGCTGCATTCCACAAATTTTGACAGGTTATATTTTCATTATTGTTCAGTTCAAAATATCCTTTAATTTATCTTAAAATGCTTTTCTTTGACCCAAAGTTTCTTTAGAAGTATGTTGTTTAATTTCCAAATATTTGGGATTTTTCTTGGTTATCTAATTTACTGTTTTTGATTTCTAACAATTCCATTTTTGTCAGAGAACATAATCTGTAAGATTTCAGTCTTTTGGCATTAATTGAAACTTACTTTATGGCCCCAAATATGGTTTATATGTGTAAACATTCCATGTGCACTTGGAAAGAATGTGTATTCTGCAATTGTTGGGTGATGTGTTCAAATCTTCTGTGTCTTTGCTGATTTTTGTCTATTTGTCCTATCAGTTGCTGATAAAAGCATATTGCAGTCTTTAACTATGATTATGGAATTGTCTATTTTTCCCTTTAAATCTGTCAGTTTTGCTTCATAATACTTTGAAGTACTGTTACTGGTTTTACACTCATTTATGATTGTTGTATTTTCCTGTTGAATCATCTGTTTTATCGAGATGAAGTGTGTCTTCTTTATCCTTGTTAATATGTTTTGTTTTGAGATCTATTTGTTGGATATTGATAATGCTAAACAAGCATACTTTTGCTTACTTTTTGAGTGGCATATATTTTCCATTCATTTTCCTTCAACCTTTAAAAATTTCCTGTTGACTTCTTAGGTATTTTCTTTTGCATTTTTAAGTAAAGATTGACCTACAAATTATAATGTACAGTATTAATTTATCACAGTTAACATACAGTTAATAATAACTACTTTATTTAAAATATAGAAAACTTGCTGACATTATAGGTTCATACCCGTCTTCATTTCATTGTTGTTATGTGTAATACACCTATATATGTTGTATATCCCACAAGATAATGTTATTTTAATTTCAAAGTTTTATGGTTAATAAAGAAATGAAGAAGAAAAAGAAAATATTATCTTTTGTATTTACCAAGAGATTTGCCATTTCTGATGCTCTTCATTCTTTTCTGAGCATCTACATTTCTATCTGGTATCATTTCTCTTCATCCCCCAAACTTTTGCCTTTTTTTTTCCTTTGGTAATACAGCTTTGCTTGTGACCAAATTTCTTCAGTTTCTTTGTCTGAAAATGTCTTTATTTTGCTCTTATTCTTGAATGATATTTTTGCTGAATGTAGAATTCTGCTTTGACAGTTTTTTTTTTCCTTTTAGTACGTTTAAGATATTATTCCATCTGACCTTCATGGTTTCAGAGGGGAATTCAGCCATCAGTTGTAATGTGTCCATAATATGTATGTAATATATTGTTTTTCTCTTGCTCCTTTCGAGATGTACTGTTTATCTCAGGCTTTCAACAGTTTGAGTATCATATAGGCTATTAGATGTTTAGTCTGTTCGGTGTTTGCTTATCATTTTGTGTGTGAAAATTTCTTAAATTTGAGAAATATTTGGCTATTATTTCTTCAAATAGTTTTTCACCCTCATTCTTTCTGTCCTCTCCTTTTGGTATTTCAATTACACATTGTTAATTTTACTGTTTGATGTTATGTAATAGGTCTCTGAGGCTCTGTTCATTTTTTTCCCCCAATCTTTTCTTTTCCTCTGTTTTTCAACCTTGAATACCTTCTGTTGTTGATCTATTTTCAAGTTCATGTACTCTTTCCTCTGTCATGTCTATTTGACTAAGTCCATCCAGTGAATTTTTTAATTCAGAAATTCATATTTTTCAGTTCTAGAATTTCCATCTTGTTTTTTATTTTATTTTATTTTTCTGTGGGGACTTCTGATTTTTCTGATGAGAGTGTCATGCATTGAAAGCATGTTTTGTTTTATTTCATTGAGGATAGTTATAGTCGTTGTATATACTTGTCTGTTCCAACATCTGTTTCATTTCATGATCGAACTAGACTGATTGTCTTCTGAGAATGTGTTTCATTTTCTTGGATCTTTGTATGTCGGATCATTTTGGATTGTATCCTGGACATTATGTATGTTCAGTTGTGGAGACTTTGGGTTCTATTATTTCTCACTGATGAATAGTGTTTCCTTTATTTTAGTAGGTCATTTTCTTGGTTGGGCTTGAACTGTCTACTCTGCTGCTTATGCAGTAACTCATTCCTCTGTTCAGATCTCTTGCCTTTAGCTGGGCTTCTTTGAATCTGTCTTTGACCTTTGACCTGTGTGGTTCAGGGGTCAGTCGGGGAAGTGGATATTCAGAATCTGCCAATCCCCTTTCCCTTGTGGGATTCCCCTACTTGGTTCAACATGCGCTGTTTGTCAGCTTTCCTTTTCTGGTTCTTCAGGTCAGAAAGATTGTGGGTTTTTCTATGAAACAGTGTTGGGGAATTGGGGAAGGGGAACATTGTGTTTTTCCAGGACCCATTAGCTCCAAGTCAAGTTGTTGTCCTTCAGTCTTAGTTGTGGAGGGCGCAGCTCAGCTCCAAGTCCAGTCACCGCTTTCAATCTAGTTGTGGGAGGATGGGTGGGAGGGCGTAGCCCACCATCCCATGCAGG
>NW_017731419.1:392983-394939 GCF_001890085.2 Hipposideros armiger
TTCACAGAAGGAAGGAGAAAAAAAGAGGCTTCCAGACTCCAGCCTGAAGGGTAAGGGTCTGGCTGCTGGGTGTTGGCTGGGGCAGGCAGAGGTTGGCTCAGCTCTGTATTCAGTATTCGTACCTCACATACCCACCAAATCCCCTTGGTTTAGGTAGGTTACCCTGGCCTTCATCTGTGTTTGGTTTCTTCCATTCCATAAACCCTCTGATGTATATTCTCTTTAGACAATAAACTTCAGATCCACTGAGTTGGGGAGAGGTGCTCTCTTAGGGATGTGAGGTAGGGGAGAGAATTTAGGGATCCAATTGCTTCTTAAACAGCTTTCAGCCAATCTTCTTTTTTTTTTTTTTTATAAACCCTCATTTCCTGCTCCACACCTGTAGTTCAGAGCAATCTGGCGCTGCCAACTGCATGCCTTTTGAGAATTCTGAGATGCACATCGTTCATTCTCAGCTCTCCTTGCTGTTGGCCTGGGCTTTGACTCTCTCTGGTCTGCCAAGGCAATTGCTACATGTCTGTTGGCTTTCAAGCTTCCAGAATTATGTTGCTGTGTGTCTTTTTGCCTATTGTTCCTTTCTTCTTACCTTTAAAAGATCCTTTTACTGTAGTTTGGTGGCATTTCAGGTGTGTATGATTGAGATGATTGTGTTCACTTTGTAGCCTTAACTCAGAAACTTTCTCCCATTTTTTTCATGTCTAGCATCTTAAATATGATCTCTTATGAGAGACCTTCCCAGAGCACCCAATGTAAAGAAGGTATTTCCTATGTCCTTTATTTTCTATTTTAGCTCCCTGGGTGGCTCTTTATAGACCTTTATAAAAAACAATTTTTTTTTGCCCTTTTTGTTCATCTTTGACACTTTACCATACACATCATGAGATTAGGGACTGTAGCTGTCTCATGCACTATTATATCCCTAGTATTTGGCGCAGAGTTCACCCTCAGTAAATATTTGCTGAATGAGTAAATGAACAATTTATGTGTAGACTGCACGAATNCTCCAGGTTGAGCTGTTGTTCACCATCTTAGCTGTAGAGGGCAGTGTCACTGGCCCTCATGTGGGATCCGAACTGGGGCCCTGCTGCTCAGAGCTGGTGTCCCAAACCAACTCCTAACCAACACGCCACTTGGCTGGCCCTGTTGCTTATCTTTTAAGTAAAGTAAGTTTTCCTGTAATTTTAGGAGGGAGGGGAAGGTCAGGATAACTTTATGGCTCCTCTTCTATTTTCTTGTTTTTCAAAGTGAGAAAAAATACGCTGTTGTACTTTCTGAGACTGGCTTTCTTTGGTTCCTGTCCCCACTTTTATTTGGACTTTCTTTCTCCTTTGCATCTAATATCCTTACATGGCTCAATTGAGACTCTATTCCCAGCAGTTTCTTCTGAGCACAGGGCTTTATCTTGAAGGTAGCCTTGGTTTGTTAGTTTTTAGATTTAAGTCTGCTCCGTTACAAACCTTATTACCTGAAGAACCCCCTTCCTGCTTTGGCTTCTGTTTTCAGGTTGGTGCCAGAGTTCTCTGTGAGCACCTGTGGATGATTTGGAAGTTTCCTTGTCTAGAGGACCGTCAGAGGCCCAATGGCCTTCTTTTTGTGAATGCTGCTGCCATGTGGGTGTGTAGCTGTCAGAAGTTTGTCTCCATCCTCTGATAGTTGTTTATAGGGCTACCTTTTCACCTAGTTTTGTTGTAGGTATTGTCAGCCATTGTTGGGGTTGTCATTCTCATTGACCTGTCTGTTTTTAGTTGAGGGGCTTAGGTTGATTAAAAAACTACGCTGCTGCCATTGCCCTCTTCCCAGAACCCCGCCCTTGTAGCATGTTACCCTGACTCTTTTTAAAACCCTGTTCTCTGGTATTTAAGTTCCATTTCTTGAATAAATGACTGCTGTCTTTAGAACTAGACTTATGACTCTTCATCCACTCTCTGTGTCTGTGTCAAGATGAAGTCATAGCAC
>NW_017731419.1:400282-404490 GCF_001890085.2 Hipposideros armiger
CTTGATTTTGTTGATGAAAGGTCACTGCTGTGTTCTGCTTACTCCACAGGTTATTCTATGTTAAAGGACAAAGTTTGACTGGGAGAGGGGAAGGAGAAAGATCTCACATGTAATTGCCAATTATAGTAGCAGTTTATATCTACTATGTGCCAATCGTTGTGCTAAGTAGGTTATACATGTAATATTTTAAAATCCCCATTTTATAGGTTAGGAAATTGAGGCTCAGAGAAGTTCATTTCCCTAGTTCTCGTAGCTACTAAGTAGAAGAGCCTAAGTTCAAATGACACCTGGGTTTTAGTTTTGACTCCAATTTTCTATATGCTTTGAACTCTTGGTTCCTCCTGTAAAATAGATTGTGTGTGTGTGTGTGTGTGTGTGTGTGTGTGTGTGTGTGTGTGTAAAAAGCTCCAATTGTGGGGGGGGTGAAGAAGGGAGTTGAGGCGACTCTTGTAGTAACTGCAGAAAATTACAGCAGTATAATCAAATAAGTGATGAAAGACTTGGAGAAGCTGGAATGTGGGGGCAGAAATGGAAATAAAGATGGGTGACAGGTCCACATTGTCTGTGTTCTTGTGGCCTTCCTTAGGCATCTGGTCAGTGCAAGTCAGAGTTGTGACACTGGAAGGGAAGAAGGAACGGTGCACATGGAATCTGAAAAATGCCCCTCACACATCTTGTTTGGCTCCTGATATGAAGGGATTTGTTAATTTTATTGGGTGTGATAGCAGTATTCTGATTATGTTATAAACATCTTATAGTCAAAGATTAGTCAGAGATTAGTTAGAGATTATACTACAGTATTTATAAGTGAAATAGTCTGATTAATAGCATTTGCTTTAAATACTCAAGCAAAAAAATTGTGGAAGGGGCTAGATGGTGACTACTAAAGTTGAATATGGGGGTACGCGGGCTTCATTTTACTTTTCTCTCTACTTGTATGTGTTTAAAATTTCTATAGTAAAAAGTAAACAATCCCTTCCCGCCGCCCCATGCTCCATGTGAAAATAAAGGATAAACAGAAAAGAGGCAATTATACTAATGAGGACTTTCAAAATGCAATGGGCTAAAAGGATAAAAGTAACTTGAATTTTAGCTGTAGTGGATATTAGACAGGAATCCAAATTCTGGTCTGTTTCTGTGACATCACTAGCCAAAGTTCCCTCAGCTTGAGCTCTTTGACAGCATGAGGGGTAAAAGTTGTGTCCTCAAATGGTACAGGTAGCCTGGGCTGCTTCTGCCCTCAGGGGTTCTTCTCTGTGGTCATTATCCAACAGAAGAAGGGAGCCTAACTCATTCTGAATGAAATGGAACCAATTTCAGCAGTGCTAAGCCCTATATAATTTCTATGTTTCCTCCTAAAATAATTTTTTTCCCAAATGTCCTTCCTAGGGTGTGCCTCTCTGAAGGGTGTTTCACATTCCTTCACTTAGAGGCATGTAGTTCTAATCTGCAGTTGACACTGACTCAGAGACTGAGGACTATTTATATTCATTCCTCTGCTCTGACTGTTGTCTGAGCTGGTCAGATGAGACTGGGGCACATCAACCTATGACTATAAGGCCATTCCTGGTTTCTTATGTAGTTAGTTACTTAGAGTGGGACTCTTAGTGTACCCCTTAGACTCTTGGAAGGGGTCTTCCTTGTTCTCTCTCCATCCTTGCAGACTCAAGTCTATCTTTGGCCCTTCAGTTGGCTTTCAGCCAGAACAGTTCCACACCATAAAATGGCTGGTAGTGGAACTGGAGACTTTTGAAGAAAGTGATACAGTAGTTCTTGTGATACAAATTGTTCTTCCTATAAGCAGAGGAAGAAGAGGTAGAGGGAACTTTAGCATCATATCCAAGATCCAAAACTAGCCCATGAAAGGAATATAAATTCTAATCTGTTTTGTTGTACCAAGAATCATGTGATATGTGAATTCATTCATTCATTTATTCACTCACCCATTCAGTCATCAAACATTTATTTAGGATAAGAGAAAAGATACTTATTAAATGATGGGTATTCAAAAATAAAAGAGACAGTTTCTGATCTCAAGGACCTGATAGCCCAGTGGAGGAGACAGTGAGTGAGTTAATGGTGATAGTTTATACTGGTAAGTGCTATGATAGAGGGAAGCCCTGTGGGCTATGAAAGTGCTGAGATGTATCTAATGCAGCTGGTGGTAGGGAGGGATAGTTATTTACAGCAGAAGTGGTTACAGCTGAGTGCTGAATAATTCTTAGGAGGTGTCCAGGGAGAGAAGTACAGATTGCATTCCCGTAGAGAGAATATTATGTGCAAAACCGTGGAAGGTGGGGTTTCTGTGTCAGTGTGGCTGAAGTATCGAAGGTAAATATGGAAAAGACAGAAGATGAAACTTGACAGATGAGTAGGGATCTGTTCATGCTGGACTCTATGTGCTAAATTAGTTATTTGGATTTCAACCAGCAGGATATGAGAAAGACTTGCATTTTAGAAAGATCACTTTGGATGTCAGGTAAAAAAAAGGGTCAGAAGGGAATCAGTGTGGATACCACAGCAATAATCTATGAAAGAGATTATGCAGGCTTGAATTAAGGTGGTGTGAATGTATTTGGAGAAGAAAGTAGATTTTAGAGATGATTTCTAGATAGAACCAATTGGACTGAGCTGAGAAGTAGAATCTACTGGACATAAGAGACACTTTGAGAGACAAAAGAATTAAGACAGACATGCAGGGTGATTAAGAAGGATGTCTGATTCCTTACTAATCCGCTAATCAAGAGAAGAAATGAAAAAGGGACCGGGAGTAATTTTTATTTTAACCATTGTGATGAACGGTCACACCTCATCCCAGAGCTCTCTGCAGGACATTGTGATAACTCCAGGACAGTCACCCAGCATGGTTAGGGTCCAAGACATGAAAAGTGACATGAGTGGCTTATTTGAAGGAAAAACCCCCAGAAAATACTAAAAATGATAGACGAACCTATAGAAACCTTCGGAATATAAATCAAGTGAAATGATTATTTGGAGTTCTAGTGGAATGAGAGATGGGAGGAGAATAAATCATGAAAAAGAGTTCTGCATTATTTACATATCATACAAATGTTATCTGGAAATTACTTATTTGTGTAAATGAAATTAGAATTTTAAAGAATTTTTTTAGAGAACATCGATAGGTGATAGGACCGCTGACATTGAAATTTTCAATTCATTTCCACCATTGTGTTAAGGTTGGCCGTCTGCTGTGCACCTAGCATTGTGACAAGTGCCAAGGGAGTTACAAGTGATAATAAGATAGTTCTGTCCTCAAAGATCTTAAAGTGTTGTTAGGATACTAGATGTGCAAACATTGAAACTAATTTAGAACCATCCAGNGTTAGTAGGACAAAGTGCTTGGAATGGTGCCCGGAACATAGTAAATACTAAAGAAACGTTATATATCTTTAAAAGTCTTAACAGGAGTCTCTAAAGAGTTATAATTTTATACTTAATTGTTCAGTTGTGATCAAGTTAGAGAAAATCTTGTATGATGGACTGAATTGTCCTTGAGAATTGTGTAGTATGTTCGGAGTCACAGCACACCTGAATTTTAACTCCAGGTGTGTCACGAATCTCAGCTGGCACTTCAGCCCTGTCATGGGGGAGACTGTGCCTTAACAGGGAAGTAGGGTCCCGGATCTTTCCCAGAGGAGCCAGATATTTGTCTGTGTAGCAAGATGTTTCAGTTTCAGGGCAGCGCTGTTTATAATTCATCTTCTTATTTAGGCAATTCTGGGGTATCTGTATCTTTTTTTGGGACTATAATTTATTTTTGGTGCAATCATTTTCTTTTGAAATGGAGTCACATTGATTGGGCAGATGGTTGATAATTCAAATATGTCTTGAGTGTTGCACTTAGACATGGAAACTTAAAGAATGATTCAGAGTCATCAGCCTCTGTATAGCTCTGAAATTATTTAATTTCCACCAAATAGCTCCTCAGTTCCTCAAAAATCTATGATTATAGAGAGCTCAGTATGATTAGCAATGAGAGATTGAAATGCTCTCTAGTTTTCATCTGCTAAATCCTTATGTCTAGATTTATACTTCCTTGAGCAAATCAGTAATACTCTTGTTTTCCTATCTCCCCACCCACCCCGTCCTTGCAGTTTCAAGTATAGTATTCAGATGTCTTGTCACATTAGAAAGAAAGGACAAGCTATGAATCACTCTTTGGATGGGAAAGGAGGTACTTAAAATTT
>NW_017731419.1:407830-410843 GCF_001890085.2 Hipposideros armiger
CTTTGATGTGGAGATAGGATGAGTAGTGAAGCAGCAGCGATCAGAATCTTGATCAGAGTCTCGTGTATGCCTGGATAAAAATCATCCCTTTCTCAGAACCCCCTTCCCCTTTTGTGTTTTCTTCATGTTTCATCACAGTTTTAACAGTTGCCTTTTTTGGCCATTTTCATAGAGCAAGTTTAACCACTGCCGAAATCCGCTCTCCTCCATACTTCTTCTTTTCCTTTCATCCTTACTAGGACCCCAACCACTAGTCACTAGGCAGATATAATGATGAACCAGAGACATGGTTCTTGGACCCTACTGTCCATTTGGGAGAGATAGTCAACAATCACCCAAATAAGCGTATCATTCAAAATTGTACTAATTATTGTGAAGAAAAGGATATTATGACATGGAAAAGTGGGGGTAGAGGTCAGGAATCAGTTTAGATGGGGAAGGCAGCAAAGACCTCCATGGGGAAGTATAAGTGGGTGTTAGCCAGATAAAATGTAAGGATTTTATCTTTATATTCTAGGAAGAGGGACAAGCACATACAGAGGTATTCAGGCAAAAAATAGCTTTGTGTGTTAAAAAAGAACTGGGGCAAGAGCCAGTGTGTCTGGCTCTTGTGGTATGACATGAGCTTGGAAGGGAGGAAGGGACGTGGTATAGTATGTTAAGGATTTGGATTTTCCAAGGGCACTGGCAGCCATTGAAGGATTTGCATGAAACCGTTTATATTTCAAAAAGACCTCTGGCTGCTCTGAGGAGAAAGAACTGGAGAGAGGCAAGAGAGAGCCAGGAAGACGACTGTGCATGCTTTTTAGACTTGATCGGGAGATGATGGAGAAGATAAAGAACAGGACACAGTTTGGAGGTATATTTTGGTGGTGACATCGACAGGACTTAGTGACAGATTGGTTTAAGGAAGTGAGGGAGAAGGAACAGGCATCCTTGAACAGTTCAAGGATGATTTTCAGAATACTTTGGCGGAGTGATTGCTGGATTCCATAGATGGTGGAGTAGGCTTTTTTGGGGAATGAGGGAAGAGATAAAAGTTCAGTGTTGGACATGTTTACTCTATGATATCTGTAAGATTTCCAATGGAGAAATTGAATAGATGAGCTCTGTTACTCGGAAGAGCTAACCATCTGGGATGGAGATACACATTTACAAGTATCTGGCACAGACAGCGCGGAAAGCCCTGTGGATGGATGCGAGTGCCTGTGGGGAGGATTTGGTGAGAGACAAATGGAGAGTCTGGGGCTGAACCCTGAGGAATTCCAACATTTAAACATCAAGTAATGGGGGAGATGGCAAAGCACATTGAGAGGGAGACACTGGGGAGGTGTGAGGAGATTGTGGTGTCGGTGAGACACCGGGATGTGCTGAAAAGTCCTATAAAATGATGACTCAGTGACCACTGTATTCGGCAACATGGAGGCTCTAAATGATGGTGCAAAAAGCAGATTCAGTGCAGTGGCAGAGGTGGGAGCCTGATGGACTGAGTGGAAGAGAGAACTGGAAGTGATGGAGAGATGAGTGCACACAACTCTTACAGTGGCTCTGAAGAGAGAGGCCGATAGCTGGAGGCGAATGTCAAGTGTCGCGCGAGTTTTTTTGTTTCCCTGTCACAAACATGATTTGAATGCTTATGGAAATGATGAAGCAGGGAGGGAGAGAAGAATGATGTAGGAGAGACCGCTGATGGATGGAGGGCACTAGTGGTGGGATTGCTATTTGATAGGTAATGGAAAGAAGGAGATGCAGGTAGNTTTTTATTGGGGAACAGCCATGGTCATTGTTACACATTGCTTTCATGCTACAATGGAATAGTTGACTCTTTTAGGGACAGTGCAGCTCACAATGGCCCATGTGGGGATTGAACCGGCAACCTTGGTGTTATCAGCACCACACTCTAACCAACTGAGCTAACCGGTCACCCCAATAGTGTGATTCTTAAGATGGACATTAAAGGATAAAAAGGGAATTGGTTTTTCAAGAAAAAAAAAAGCCTGGGACTAGTCAAGTAAAAAAGTTTCATTTTGTGTTTTCTAACCCAAAACAACCCAAAACAAATTTAGTCAATATTTCTTCTGTTCACTACAGTGTGACTGAATGAAATATTGGAAAGAATCTAAATGTCAAGCAATAGAATGAAGGAAGTATTAATATTTCATGGCGATATCATGCAATTAAATATTATTAAGCAAGTAAAAATAATTAAAGAACGAATGTGGCCTGGTGAAGTCTGGCTTATAGCCAGGTAAACTGTCATGTTTAAAGCTAGGAAATCCATTTCCTAACTTTGTGCTCTTGGGCAACTCACTTATTCTTTTTGAGCTTTGGTGTATGTATTTAACTTTAAATGGAAATGATAATAACCACTTTTAAAAAAATTATTGTAAGGATTAAAAATAATGTATGTAGAGCATCTGATAAATAGCGGACATTCAAAAAGTAGTGGACATTCAATAAACATTATTATTCATATATATACCTCTGGTATGGAAAATATACTGTCTTTCTGAAGCGAAATTCTCAATTATTACCATAAGCTTTAAAATGAGTATTTCCTATTGGACTTGGCAATTCCACAATTAAAAATTTTTTCTAAGGAAATGACTAAAGATGTGTGCACATATTTAAAAGGATATTCTTTGTAGCACTGAACAGAATAGTGAAAAATAACCCCAAATTTTACAAATAGGTGACTGGTGAAATAAATTATAATTCATTTATTTAAAGGAAAATTATAAAGCCATTAAAATGATGATGTAGAAATGTATTGCTGATGTAGAAAGTGAGGAAAGCAGATTCCAGAACTATTTACTGTAAAATCCCATTTTTATAAATGTGTATTTATGCAGAGAAAATTTTCTAGAAGGATAATACGCCAAAATATTAACTATGGTTGTCTCTGAATAGTGGGCTGTTAGGTGATTTTTATTTTCTTCATTGTGCTTACCTGAATTTTTTACTTTTATGGTAATGAGCATAGATAATTAAAATTTTAAAAGTAGGAATGAGT